>NC_091226.1:1134645-1246814 GCF_040958095.1 Procambarus clarkii
CAAAATATCCCAAACATCCCAAATTCGATACCTGAGCCATATTTTGGACCCAAATTCTGGCTCTCTGCACCTATTCGCCATTTGAAATTCCGACTTTTTATACCAAAAATCTGCCAATTACTGAAAGCCGCGGTGGGTCACATTTTGCCCAAACACCCCTGCAGTTTTCAAAATATCCCAAACATCCCAAATTCGATACCTGAGCCATATTTTAGACGCAAACTCTGGCTCTCTGCACCTTTTCGCAGTTTGAAATTCCGAATTTTTATACGCAAAATCTGCCAATTACTGAAATCGGCGGTGGGTCACATTTTGCCCAAACCCCCCTGCAGTTTTCAAAATATCCCAAACATTATAAATTTGATACCTGAGCCATATTTTGGACCCAAATTCTGGCTCTCTGCACCTATTCGCCGTTTGAAATTCCGACTTTTTATACCAAAAATCTCCCAATTACTGAGAGCGGCTATGGGTCACATTTTGCCCAAACCCTCCTGCAGTTTTCAAAATATCCCAAATTTCCCAAATTCGATACCTGAGCCATATTTTGGACCCAAACTCTGGCTCTCTGCACCTATTCGCAATTTGAAATTATTACTTTTTATACCAAAAATCTGCCAATTTCTGAAAGCGGCAGTGGGTCACATTTTGCCCAAACCACCCTGTAGTACTCAAAATATCCCAAACATTCCAAATTTTATACCTGAGCCATATTTTGGACCCAAATTCTGGCTCTCTGCACCTATTCGCAGTTTGAAATTCCGACTTTTTATACCAAAAATCTGCCAATTACTGAAAGCAACGGTGGGTCACATTTTGCCCAAACCCCCCTGCAGTTTTCAAAATATCCCAAACATCCCAAATTCGATACCTGAGCCATATTTTGGACCCAAACTCTGGCTCTCTGCACCTATTCGCAGTTTGAAATTCCGAATTTTTATACGAGAAATCTGCCAATAACTGAAAGCGGCGGTGGGTCACATTTTGCCCAAACCACTCTGCAGTTTTCAAAATATCCCAAACATCCCAAATTCGATACCTGAGCCATATTTTGGATCCAAATTCTGGCTCTCTGCACTTATTCGCAGTTAGAAATTCCGACTTTTTATACCAAAAATCTGCCAATTACTGAAATCGGTGGTGGGTCACATTTTTCCCAAACCCAACTGCAGTTTTCAAAATATCCCAAACATTATAAATTCGATACCAGAGCCATATCTTTGACCCAAATTCTGGCTCTCTGCACCTATTCGCCGTTTGAAATTCCTACTTTTTATACCAAAAATCTCCCAATTACTGAGAGCAGCTATGGGTCACATTTTGCCCAAACCCTCCTGCAGTTTTCAAAATATCCCAAATATCCCAAATTCGATACCTGAGCCATATTTTGGACCCAAATTCTGGCTCTCTGCACCTATTCGCAATTTGAAATTCCTAATTTTTATACCAAAAATATGCCAATTACTGAAAGCGGCGGTGGGTCACATTTTGCCCAAACCCCCCTGCAGTTCTCAAAATATCCCAAACATCCCAAATTCGATACCTGAGCCATATTTTGGACCCAAATTCTGGCTCTCTGCACCTATTCGCAGTTTGAAATTGAAACTTTTTATACCAAAAATCTGCCAATTACTGAAAGAGGCGGTGGGTCACATTTTGCCCAAACCCCATTGCACTTTTCAAAATATCCCAAACATCCTAAATTCGATACCTGAGCCATATTTTGGACCCAAATTCAGGCTTTCTGCATCTATTCGCATTTTGAAATTCCTACTTTTTATACCAAAAATATGCCAATTACTGAAAGCAGCGGTGGGTCACATTTTGCCCAAACCCCCCTGCAGTTTTCAAAATATCCCAAACTTCCCAAATTCGATACCTGAACCATATTTTGGACCCAAATTCTGGCTCTCTGCACCTATTCGCCATTTGAAATTCCGACTTTTTATACCAAAAATCTCCCAATTACTGAGAGCGGCTTTGGGTCACATTTTGCCCAAACCCTCCTGCAGTTTTCAAAATATCCCAAATATCCCAAATTCGATACCTGAGCCATATTTTGGACCCAAATTCTGGCTCTCTGCACCTATTCGCAATTTGAAATTCCTACTTTTTATACCAAAAATCTGCCAATTACTGAAAGCGGCGGTGGGTCACATTTTGCCCAAACCCCCCTGCAGTTCTCAAAATATCCCAAACATCCCAAATTTGATACCTGAGCCATATCTTGGACCCAAATTCTGGCTCTCTGCACCTATTCGCAGTTTGAAATTCCGACTTTTTATACCAAAAATCTCCCAATTACTGAAACCAGCTATGGGTCACATTTTGCCCAAACCCTCATGCAGTTTTCAAAATATCCCAAACTTTATAAATTCGATACCAGAGCCATATTTTTGACCCAAATTCTGGCTCTCTGCACCTATTCGCCGTTTGAAATTCCGACTTTTTATACCAAAAATCTCCCAATTACTGAGAGCAGCTATGGGTCACATTTTGCCCAAACCCTTCTGCAGTTTTCAAAATATCCCAAATATCCCAAATTCGATACCTGAGCCATATTTTGGACCCAAATTCTGGCTCTCTGCACCTATTCGCAATTTGAAATTCCTACTTTTTATACCAAAAATCTGCCAATTACTGAAAGAGGCGGTGGGTCACATTTTGCCCAAACCCCCCTGCACTTTTCAAAATATCCCAAACATCCTAAATTCGATACCTGAGCCATATTTTGGACCCAAATTCTGGCTTTCTGCACCTATTCGCAGTTTGAAATTCCGAATTTTTATACCAAAAATCTGCCAATTACTGAAAGAGGCGGTGAGTCACATTTTGCCCAAACCCCCCTGCACTTTTCAAAATATCCCAAACAACTCAAATTCGATACCTGAGCCATATTTTGGACCCAAATTCTAGCTCTCTGCACCTATTCGCAATTTGAAATTCCGACTTTTTATACCAAAAATCTGCCGATTACTGAAATCGGCGGTGGGCCACATTTTTCCCAAACCCCCCTGCAGTTTTAAAAATATCCCAAACATTATAAATTCGATACCTGAGCCATATTTTGGACCCAAATTCTGGCTCTCTGCACTTATTCGCAGTTAGAAATTCCGAATTTTTATACCATAAATCTGCCAATTACTGAAGGCTGCGGTGGGGCACATTTTCCTCAAACCCCCCTGCAGTTTTTAAAATATCATAAACATCCCAAATTCGATACCTGAGCCATATTTTGAACCCAAATTCTGGCTCTCTGCACCTATTCGCAGTTTGAAATTCCGCCTTTTTATACCAACAATTTGCCAATTAATGAAAGTGGTGGTGGGTCACATTTTGCCCAAACAACACTGCAGTTTTCAAAATATCCCAAACATCCCAAATTCGATACCTGAGCCATATTTTGGACCCAAATTCTGGCTCTCTGCACCTATTCGCCATTTGAAATTCCGACTTTTTATACCAAAAAACTCCCAATTACAGAGAGCGGCTATGGGTCACATTTTGCCCAAACCCTCCTGCAGTTTTCAAAATATCACAAACATCCCAAATTCGATACCTGAGCCATATTTTGGACCCAAATTCTGGCTCTCTGCACCTATTCGCCATTTGAAATTCCGAATTTTTATACCAAAAATCTGCCAATTACTGAAAGCGCCGGTGGGTCACATTTTGCCCAAACCCCCCTGCAGTTTTTAAAATATCCCAAACATCCCAAATTCGATACCTGAGCCATATTTTGGACCCAAATTCTGACTCTCTGCACCTATTCGCAGTTTGAAATTCCGAATTTTTATACCAAAAATCTGCCAATTACTGAAACCAGCTATGGGTCACATTTTGCCCAAACCCTCATGCAGTTTTCAAAATATCACAAATATCCCAAATTCGATACCTGAGCCATATTTTGTACCCAAATTCTGGCTCTCTGCACCTATTCGCAGTTTAAAATTCCGAATTTTTATACCAAAAATCTGCCAATTACTGAAAGCGGCGGTGGGTCACAGTTTGCCCAAACCCCCCTGCAGTTTTCAAAACATCCCACACATCCCAAATTCGATACCTGAGATATATTTTTGACCCAAATTCTGGCTCTCTGCACTTATTCGTAGTTAGAAATTCCGACTTTTTATACCAAAAATCTGCCAATTACTGAAATCGGCGGTGGGTCACATTTTTCCCAAACCCCCCTGCAGTTTTCAAAATATCCCAAACTTTATAAATTCGATACGAGAGCCATATTTTTGACCCAAATTCTGGCTCTCTGCACCTATTCGCCGTTTGAAATTCCGACTTTTTATACCAAAAATCTCCCAATTACTGAGAGCAGCTATGGGTCACATTTTGCCCAAACCCTTCTGCAGTTTTCAAAATATCCCAAATTCGATACCTGAGCCATATTTTGGACCCAAATTCTGGCTCTCTGCACCTATTCGCAATTTGAAATTCCTACTTTTTATACCAAAACTCTGCCAATTACTGAAAGAGGCGGTGGGTCACATTTTGCCCAAACCCCCCTGCACTTTTCAAAATATCCCAAACATCCTAAATTCGATACCTGAGCCATATTTTGGACCCAAATTCTGGCTTTCTGCACCTATTCGCAGTTTGAAATTCCGAATTTTTATACCAAAAATCTGCCAATTACTGAAAGAGGCGGTGGGTCACATTTTGCCCAAACCCCCCTGCACTTTTCAAAATATCCCAAACAACTCAAATTCGATACCTGAGCCATATTTTGGACCCAAATTCTGGCTCTCTGCACCTATTCGCAATTTGAAATTCCGACTTTTTATACCAAAAATCTGCCGATTACTGAAATCGGCGGTGGGCCACATTTTTCCCAAACCCCCCTGCAGTTTTAAAAATATCCAAAACATTATAAATTCGATACCTGAGCCATATTTTGGACCCAAATTCTGGCTCTCTGCACTTATTCGCAGTTAGAAATTCCGAATTTTTATACCATAAATCTGCCAATTACTGAAGGCTGCGGTGGGGCACATTTTCCTCAAACCCCCCTGCAGTTTTTAAAATATCATAAACATCCCAAATTCGATACCTGAGCCATATTTTGAACCCAAATTCTGGCTCTCTGCACCTATTCGCAGTTTGAAATTCCGCCTTTTTATACCAACAATTTGCCAATTAATGAAAGTGGCGGTGGGTCACATTTTGCCCAAACAACACTGCAGTTTTCAAAATATCCCAAACATCCCAAATTCGATACCTGAGCCATATTTTGGACCCAAATTCTGGCTCTCTGCACCTATTCGCCATTTGAAATTCCGACTTTTTATACCAAAAAACTCCCAATTACAGAGAGCGGCTATGGGTCACATTTTGCCCAAACCCTCCTGCAGTTTTCAAAATATCACAAACATCCCAAATTCGATACCTGAGCCATATTTTGGACCCAAATTCTGGCTCTCTGCACCTATTCGCTATTTGAAATTCCGAATTTTTATACCAAAAATCTGCCAATTACTGAAAGCGCCGGTGGGTCACATTTTGCCCAAACCCCCCTGCAGTTTTTAAAATATCCCAAACATCCCAAATTCGATACCTGAGCCATATTTTGGACCCAAATTCTGACTCTCTGCACCTATTCGCAGTTTGAAATTCCGAATTTTTATACCAAAAATCTGCCAATTACTGAAATCGGCGGTGGGTCACATTTTTCCCAATCCCCCTGCAGTTTTCAAAATATCCCAAACATTATAAATTCGATACCTGAGCCATATTTTGGACCCAAATTCTGGCTCTCTGCACCTATTCGCCGTTTGAAATTCCGAATTTTTATACCAAAAAACTCCCAATTACAGAGAGCGGCTATGGGTCACATTTTGCCCAAACCCTCCTGCAGTTTTCAAAATATCCCAAATATCCAAAATTCGATACCTGAGCCATATTTTGGACCCAAATTCTGGCTCTCTGCACCTATTTGCAATTTGAAATTCCTACTTTTTATACCAAAAATCTGCCAATTACTGAAAGCGGCGGTGGGTCACATTTTGCCTAAACCCCCCAGCAGTTCTCAAAATATCCCAAACATCCCAAATTCGATACCTGAGCCATATTTTGGACCCAAATTCTGGCTCTCTGCACCTATTCGCAATTTGAAATTCCTACTTTTTATACAAAAAATCTGCCAATTACTGAAAGAGGCGGTGGGTCACATTTTGCCCAAACCCCCCTGCACTTTTTAAAATATCCCAAACATCCTAAATTCGATACCTGAGCCATATTTTGGACCCAAATTCTGGCTTTCTGCACCTATTCGCAGTTTGAAATTCCGAATTTTAATACCAAAAATCTGCCAATTACTGAAAGAGGCGGTGGGTCACATTTTGCCCAAACCCCCTGCACTTTTCAAAATATCCCAAACAACTCAAATTCGATACCTGAGCCATATTTTGGACCCAAATTCTAGCTCTCTGCACCTATTCGCAATTTGAAATTCCGACTTTTTATACCAAAAATCTGCCGATTACTGAAATCGGCGGTGGGCCACATTTTTCCCAAACCCCCCTGCAGTTTTAAAAATATCCCAAACATTATAAATTCGATACCTGAGCCATATTTTGGACCCAAATTCTGGCTCTCTGCACTTATTCGCAGTTAGAAATTCCGAATTTTTATACCATAAATCTGCCAATTACTGAAGGCTGCGGTGGGGCACATTTTCCTCAAACCCCCCTGCAGTTTTTAAAATATCATAAACATCCCAAATTCGATACCTGAGCCATATTTTGAACCCAAATTCTGGCTCTCTGCACCTATTCGCAGTTTGAAATTCCGCCTTTTTATACCAACAATTTGCCAATTAATGAAAGTGGCGGTGGGTCACATTTTGCCCAAACAACACTGCAGTTTTCAAAATATCCCAAACATCCCAAATTCGATACCTGAGCCATATTTTGGACCCAAATTCTGGCTCTCTGCACCTATTCTCCATTTGAAATTCCGAATTTTTATACCAAAAAACTCCCAATTACAGAGAGCGGCTATGGGTCACATTTTGCCCAAACCCTCCTGCAGTTTTCAAAATATCACAAACATCCCAAATTCGATACCTGAGCCATATTTTGGACCCAAATTCTGGCTCTCTGCACCTATTCGCCATTTGAAATTCCGAATTTTTATACCAAAAATCTGCCAATTACTGAAAGCGCCGGTGGGTCACATTTTGCCCCAACCCCCCTGCAGTTTTTAAAATATCCCAAACATCCCAAATTCGATACCTGAGCCATATTTTGGACCCAAATTCTGACTCTCTGCACCTATTCGCAGTTTGAAATTCCGAATTTTTATACCAAAAATCTGCCAATTACTGAAACCAGCTATGGGTCACATTTTGCCCAAACCCTCATGCAGTTTTCAAAATATCTCAAATATCCCAAATTCGATACCTGAGCCATATTTTGTACCCAAATTCTGGCTCTCTGCACCTATTCGCAGTTTAAAATTCCGAATTTTTATACCAAAAATCTGCCAATTACTGAAAGCGGCGGTGGGTCACAGTTTGCCCAAACCCCCCTGCAGTTTTCAAAACATCCCACACATCCCAAATTCGATACCTGAGATATATTTTTGACCCAAATTCTGGCTCTCTGCACTTATTCGTAGTTAGAAATTCCGACTTTTTATACCAAAAATCTGCCAATTACTGAAATCGGCGGTGGGTCACATTTTTCCCAAACCCCCCTGCAGTTTTCAAAATATCCCAAACTTTATAAATTCGATACGAGAGCCATATTTTTGACCCAAATTCTGGCTCTCTGCACCTATTCGCCGTTTGAAATTCCGACTTTTTATACCAAAAATCTCCCAATTACTGAGAGCAGCTATGGGTCACATTTTGCCCAAACCCTTCTGCAGTTTTCAAAATATCCCAAATTCGATACCTGAGCCATATTTTGGACCCAAATTCTGGCTCTCTGCACCTATTCGCAATTTGAAATTCCTACTTTTTATACCAAAACTCTGCCAATTACTGAAAGAGGCGGTGGGTCACATTTTGCCCAAACCCCCCTGCACTTTTCAAAATATCCCAAACATCCTAAATTCGATACCTGAGCCATATTTTGGACCCAAATTCTGGCTTTCTGCACCTATTCGCAGTTTGAAATTCCGAATTTTTATACCAAAAATCTGCCAATTACTGAAAGAGGCGGTGGGTCACATTTTGCCCAAACCCCCCTGCACTTTTCAAAATATCCCAAACAACTCAAATTCGATACCTGAGCCATATTTTGGACCCAAATTCTGGCTCTCTGCACCTATTCGCAATTTGAAATTCCGACTTTTTATACCAAAAATCTGCCGATTACTGAAATCGGCGGTGGGCCACATTTTTCCCAAACCCCCCTGCAGTTTTAAAAATATCCAAAACATTATAAATTCGATACCTGAGCCATATTTTGGACCCAAATTCTGGCTCTCTGCACTTATTCGCAGTTAGAAATTCCGAATTTTTATACCATAAATCTGCCAATTACTGAAGGCTGCGGTGGGGCACATTTTCCTCAAACCCCCCTGCAGTTTTTAAAATATCATAAACATCCCAAATTCGATACCTGAGCCATATTTTGAACCCAAATTCTGGCTCTCTGCACCTATTCGCAGTTTGAAATTCCGCCTTTTTATACCAACAATTTGCCAATTAATGAAAGTGGCGGTGGGTCACATTTTGCCCAAACAACACTGCAGTTTTCAAAATATCCCAAACATCCCAAATTCGATACCTGAGCCATATTTTGGACCCAAATTCTGGCTCTCTGCACCTATTCGCCATTTGAAATTCCGACTTTTTATACCAAAAAACTCCCAATTACAGAGAGCGGCTATGGGTCACATTTTGCCCAAACCCTCCTGCAGTTTTCAAAATATCACAAACATCCCAAATTCGATACCTGAGCCATATTTTGGACCCAAATTCTGGCTCTCTGCACCTATTCGCTATTTGAAATTCCGAATTTTTATACCAAAAATCTGCCAATTACTGAAAGCGCCGGTGGGTCACATTTTGCCCAAACCCCCCTGCAGTTTTTAAAATATCCCAAACATCCCAAATTCGATACCTGAGCCATATTTTGGACCCAAATTCTGACTCTCTGCACCTATTCGCAGTTTGAAATTCCGAATTTTTATACCAAAAATCTGCCAATTACTGAAATCGGCGGTGGGTCACATTTTTCCCAATCCCCCTGCAGTTTTCAAAATATCCCAAACATTATAAATTCGATACCTGAGCCATATTTTGGACCCAAATTCTGGCTCTCTGCACCTATTCGCCGTTTGAAATTCCGAATTTTTATACCAAAAAACTCCCAATTACAGAGAGCGGCTATGGGTCACATTTTGCCCAAACCCTCCTGCAGTTTTCAAAATATCCCAAATATCCAAAATTCGATACCTGAGCCATATTTTGGACCCAAATTCTGGCTCTCTGCACCTATTTGCAATTTGAAATTCCTACTTTTTATACCAAAAATCTGCCAATTACTGAAAGCGGCGGTGGGTCACATTTTGCCTAAACCCCCCAGCAGTTCTCAAAATATCCCAAACATCCCAAATTCGATACCTGAGCCATATTTTGGACCCAAATTCTGGCTCTCTGCACCTATTCGCAATTTGAAATTCCTACTTTTTATACAAAAAATCTGCCAATTACTGAAAGAGGCGGTGGGTCACATTTTGCCCAAACCCCCCTGCACTTTTTAAAATATCCCAAACATCCTAAATTCGATACCTGAGCCATATTTTGGACCCAAATTCTGGCTTTCTGCACCTATTCGCAGTTTGAAATTCCGAATTTTTATACCAAAAATCTGCCAATTACTGAAAGAGGCGGTGGGTCACATTTTGCCCAAACCCCCTGCACTTTTCAAAATATCCCAAACAACTCAAATTCGATACCTGAGCCATATTTTGGACCCAAATTCTAGCTCTCTGCACCTATTCGCAATTTGAAATTCCGACTTTTTATACCAAAAATCTGCCGATTACTGAAATCGGCGGTGGGCCACATTTTTCCCAAACCCCCCTGCAGTTTTAAAAATATCCCAAACATTATAAATTCGATACCTGAGCCATATTTTGGACCCAAATTCTGGCTCTCTGCACTTATTCGCAGTTAGAAATTCCGAATTTTTATACCATAAATCTGCCAATTACTGAAGGCTGCGGTGGGGCACATTTTCCTCAAACCCCCCTGCAGTTTTTAAAATATCATAAACATCCCAAATTCGATACCTGAGCCATATTTTGAACCCAAATTCTGGCTCTCTGCACCTATTCGCAGTTTGAAATTCCGCCTTTTTATACCAACAATTTGCCAATTAATGAAAGTGGCGGTGGGTCACATTTTGCCCAAACAACACTGCAGTTTTCAAAATATCCCAAACATCCCAAATTCGATACCTGAGCCATATTTTGGACCCAAATTCTGGCTCTCTGCACCTATTCTCCATTTGAAATTCCGAATTTTTATACCAAAAAACTCCCAATTACAGAGAGCGGCTATGGGTCACATTTTGCCCAAACCCTCCTGCAGTTTTCAAAATATCACAAACATCCCAAATTCGATACCTGAGCCATATTTTGGACCCAAATTCTGGCTCTCTGCACCTATTCGCCATTTGAAATTCCGAATTTTTATACCAAAAATCTGCCAATTACTGAAAGCGCCGGTGGGTCACATTTTGCCCCAACCCCCCTGCAGTTTTTAAAATATCCCAAACATCCCAAATTCGATACCTGAGCCATATTTTGGACCCAAATTCTGACTCTCTGCACCTATTCGCAGTTTGAAATTCCGAATTTTTATACCAAAAATCTGCCAATTACTGAAACCAGCTATGGGTCACATTTTGCCCAAACCCTCATGCAGTTTTCAAAATATCTCAAATATCCCAAATTCGATACCTGAGCCATATTTTGTACCCAAATTCTGGCTCTCTGCACCTATTCGCAGTTTAAAATTCCGAATTTTTATACCAAAAATCTGCCAATTACTGAAAGCGGCGGTGGGTCACAGTTTGCCCAAACCCCCCTGCAGTTTTCAAAACATCCCACACATCCCAAATTCGATACCTGAGATATATTTTTGACCCAAATTCTGGCTCTCTGCACTTATTCGCAGTTAGAAATTCCGACTTTTTATACCAAAAATCTGCCAATTACTGAAATCGGCGGTGGGTCACATTTTTCCCAAACCCCCCTGCAGTTTTCAAAATATCCCAAACTTTATAAATTCGATACCTGAGCCATATTTTGGACCCAAATTCTGGCTCTCTGCACTTATTCGCAGTTAGAAATTCCGACTTTTTATACCAAAAATCTGCCAATTACTGAAAACTGCGGTGGGTCACATTTTGCTCAAACCCCCCCCCCCCTGCAGTTTTCAAAATATCACAAACATCCCAAATTCGATACCTGAGCCATATTTTGGACCCAAATTCTGGCTCTCTGCACCTATTCGTCATTTGAAATTCCGAATTTGTATACCAAAAATCTGCCAATTACTGAGAGCGCCGGTGGGTCACATTTTGCCCAAAAGCTCCTGCAGTTTTTAAAATATCCCAAACATCCCAAATTCGATACCTGAGCCATATTTTGGACCCAAATTCTGACTCTCTGCACCTATTCGCAGTTTGAAATTCCGACTTTTTATACCAAAAATTTGCCAATTACTGAAAGAGGCGGTGGGTCACATTTTGCCCAAACCCCCCAGCACTTTTCAAAATATCCCAAACATCCTAAATTCGATACCTGAGCCATATTTTGGACCCAAATTCTGGCTTTCTGCACCTATTCGCAGTTTGAAATTCCGATTTTTTATACCAAAAATCTGCCAATTACTGAAAGAGGCGGTGGGTCACATTTTGCCCAAACCCCCCTGCACTTTTCAAAATATCCCAAACAACTCAAATTCGATACCTGAGCCATATTTTGGACCCAAATTCTGGCTCTCTGCACCTATTCGCAATTTGAAATTCCGACTTTTTATACCAAAAATCTGCCGATTACTGAAATCGGCGGTGGGCCACATTTTTCCCAAACCCCCCTGCAGTTTTAAAAATATCCCAAACATTATAAATTCGATACCTGAGCCATATTTTGGACCCAAATTCTGGCTCTCTGCACTTATTCGCAGTTAGAAATTCCGAATTTTAATACCATAAATCAGCCAATTACTGAAGGCTGCGGTAGGGCACATTTTCCTCAAACCCCCCCGCAGTTTTTGAAATATCATAAACATCCCAAATTCGATACCTGAGTCATATTTTGAACCCAAATTCTGGCTCTCTGCACCTATTCGCAGTTTGAAATTCCGCCTTTTTATACCAACAATTTGCCAATTAATGAAAGTGGCGGTGGGTCACATTTTGCCCAAACAACACTGCAGTTTTCAAAATATCCCAAACATCCCAAATTCGATACCTGAGCCATATTTTGGACCCAAATTCTGGCTCTCTGCACCTATTCGCCATTTGAAATTCCGACTTTTTATACCAAAAAACTCCCAATTACAGAGAGCGGCTATGGGTCACATTTTGCCCAAACCCTCCTGCAGTTTTCAAAATATCACAAACATCCCAAATTCGATACCTGAGCCATATTTTGGACCCAAATTCTGGCTCTCTGCACCTATTCGCCATTTGAAATTCCGAATTTTTATACCAAAAATCTGCCAATTACTGAAAGCGCTGGTGGGTCACATTTTGCCCAAACCCCCCTGCAGTTTTTAAAATATCCCAAACATCCCAAATTCGATACCTGAGCCATATTTTGGACCCAAATTCTGACTCTCTGCACCTATTCGCAGTTTGAAATTCCGAATTTTTATACAAAAAATCTGCCAATTACTGAAACCTGCTATGGGTCACATTTTGCCCAAACCCTCATGCAGTTTTCAAAATATCACAAATATCCCAAATTCGATACCTGAGCCATATTTTGTACCCAAATTCTGGCTCTCTGCACCTATTCGCAGTTTAAAATTCCGAATTTTTATACCAAAAATCTGCCAATTACTGAAAGCGGCGGTGGGTCACAGTTTGCCCAAACCCCCCTGCAGTTTTCAAAACATCCCACACATCCCAAATTCGATACCTGAGATATATTTTTGACCCAAATTCTGGCTCTCTGCACTTATTCGCAGTTAGAAATTCCGAATTTGTATACCAAAAATCTGCCAATTACTGAAAGCGCCGGTGGGTCACATTTTGCCCAAAAGCTCCTGCAGTTTTTAAAATATCCCAAACATCCCAAATTCGATACCTGAGCCATATTTTGGACCCAAATTCTGACTTTCTGCACCTATTCGCAGTTTGAAATTCCGACTTTTTATACCAAAAATTTGCCAATTACTGAAAGAGGCGGTGGGTCACATTTTGCCCAAACCCCCCAGCACTTTTCAAAATATCCCAAACATCCTAAATTCGATACCTGAGCCATATTTTGGACCCAAATTCTGGCTTTCTGCACCTATTCGCAGTTTGAAATTCCGAATTTTTATACCAAAAATCTGCCAATTACTGAAAGAGGCGGTGGGTCACATTTTGCCCAAACCCCCCTGCACTTTTCAAAATATCCCAAACAACTCAAATTCGATACCTGAGCCATATTTTGGACCCAAATTCTGGCTCTCTGCACCTATTCGCAATTTGAAATTCCGACTTTTTATACAAAAAATCTGCCGATTACTGAAATCGGCGGTGGGCCACATTTTTCCCAAACCCCCCTGCAGTTTTAAAAATATCCCAAACATTATAAATTCGATACCTGAGCCATATTTTGGACCCAAATTCTGGCTCTCTGCACTTATTCGCAGTTAGAAATTCCGAATTTTAATACCATAAATCTGCCAATTACTGAAGGCTGCGGTGGGGCACATTTTCCTCAAACCCCCCCGCAGTTTTTGAAATATCATAAACATCCCAAATTCGATACCTGAGTCATATTTTGAACCCAAATTCTGGCTCTCTGCACCTATTCGCAGTTTGAAATTCCGCCTTTTTATACCAACAATTTGCCAATTAATGAAAGTGGCGGTGGGTCACATTTTGCCCAAACAACACTGCAGTTTTCAAAATATCCCAAACATCCCAAATTCGATACCTGAGCCATATTTTGGACCCAAATTCTGGCTCTCTGCACTTATTCGCAGTTAGAAATTCCGACTTTTTATACCAAAAATCTGCCAATTACTGAAATCGGCGGTGGGTCACATTTTTCCCAAACCCCCCTGCAGTTTTCAAAATATCCCAAACGTTATAAATTCGATACCAGAGCCATATTTTTGACCCAAATTCTGGCTCTCTGCACCTATTCGCCGTTTGAAATTCCGACTTTTTATACCAAAAATCTCCCAATTACTGAGAGCAGCTATGGGTCACATTTTGCCCAAACCCTTCTGCAGTTTTTAAAATATCCCAAATATCCCAAATTCGATACCTGAGCCATATTTTGGACCCAAATTCTGGCTCTCTGCACCTATTCGCAATTTGAAATTCCTACTTTTTATACCAAAAATCTGCCAATTACTGAAAGAGGCGGTGGGTCACATTTTGCCCAAACCCCCCTGCACTTTTCAAAATATCCCAAACATCCTAAATTCGATACCTGAGCCATATTTTGGACCCAAATTCTGGCTTTCTGCACCTATTCGCCATTTGAAATTCCGAATTTTTATACCAAAAATCTGCCAATTACTGAAAACGCCGGTGGGTCACATATTGCCCAAACCCCCCTGCAGTTTTTAAAATATCCCAAACATCCCAAATTCGATACCTGAGCCATATTTTGGACCCAAATTCTGACTCTCTGCACCTATTCGCAGTTTGAAATTCCGAATTTTTATACCAAAAATCTGCCAATTACTGAAATCGGCGGTGGGTCACATTTTTCCCAATCCCCCTGCAGTTTTCAAAATATCCCAAACATTATAAATTCGATACCTGAGCCATATTTTGGACCCAAATTCTGGCTCTCTGCACCTATTCGCCCTTTGAAATTCCGACTTTTTATACCAAAAAACTCCTGTCGGAAAATCCGACACCATTTAATAATCATACAGATAATAACTGTATTACCAACAAGTTACCCATAGAAAACGTAACTTGTAGTGGAATTACCGTCTATAGAAAACGGGATATCTTCACCACATACTATTATAATTCACCAGCTATTCTGCTGGGAATTGTTCTTAAATACATTAGTCTTTGGACTTTACCATCATAAAAACATCTTATATAAATTAACTTAATTATCAATATTAAAGTAGAGTAAATGTGACCCTTCTATCACTTTCTGAAATCTGGACAAAGTAGGCCAGGCGTCAGAGTGAGGAGGAGGGCAGCCATTGTTGTTGTTATACGAGACCAGAGGCTCACACGGGAGCAAATTCGGCTCCTGTTAAATTTACTTGGACGTAGTGTTATGGAACCCAAAGGTGTACCATTGTCAACACGCTGTCTACAAATACAAGTTAAGTGTCTATCCGAAACCCGTTTATCATTCATTTATGGCCATTAATGTCAGGATATAGGGTTAGCCGGTTAGAACGCGAAATCGCCTCATACTAAAGGTAATTAAGCCAGGTCTTTAATGTTCCATGTACTGTATAGTGTTTTCTCTGATATAGCTTGTCATATATAGGATTCTGGCTTCACAGCTAGCGCACTTTTGACAGGTCAAGACGAGGATGCAAGATTATGTGCACCAGTTACTGGGTGATAGAAGCTACCTCAAAGAGGATAATTTGGTGTCTACACTCTAGTTATACCTGGTGGACTAACCTGCTGTACTATAAGAGAAGGAACCTCATCAATGTATGTAGCTATTACTGTAATTTGATTGGCTGCATATGTGTAATATAAACCCCCCCTAATGTGTAGAGGATCGATTTGTGAGATTATGAGATTATTGCAGAAATACAGTCCACTTATCATTATACAAATTGCTATCGAAGTATACAAATTAACGTAAATATAAATTCATATAAATTAAATAAATATAAATCTCACAGGTCGGTTCCCACATTATTTGGTCATCTTCGAACCGGATGACGGATTATTTGATCCTTTGAACCCACATTTGGTCATCTTAGTACCGGATGAACCAGTTAACCAGTGGATTCATTAAATATACTAGTGCAGTGTTATTTAAACAAAGCCAGCAGTCAAGACGGCAGCCTAGCCTCGAGGGAGCTCAGGAGCCTCCCTCAGCCCAGTTCAGCTTCGTCAGCGGTTTCATGCACACCCACAGAAATTTGGTGGCGTGTTATTTCGTGAAATGACAGCGCTAATATAGAAGCCAGCCAACTAGTGACTGTGTCTTCGCGAGATTGTTCACGGATTTCGTGGTGTTACATTTCGCGAGAGATTATCTACGAATTTTGTGGAGTTTATTTCGCGAGGTCACTAATAATATTTAATACTTCTAGATAATATTAGAAGTTTCATAGAGGCTAATTAAGAGGCTATTATCAATAATTGTGTATATAAATTCTCCAAAATAGAGAATTATTTAATATATATTGCACTAGTGATCACAATATATTTACTAATTGCCAACCCACAACAGGGTAGGATATGACTAGTTGAACTATTATCGTTCATCCTAGTCCCATTATTACCATAGTCAGTTGTACTATATTGAATAACCTAGCACCATTAATGAATGGTCCAGACCCTATTTTGGGTGTAATTTTTATCAACTCGAGTTGAGTTGTATATATAATAAGTTACTTATGATCATTACACCTTTGAGTGATTAATTAGTGTCTCTACCATCCTAGGGTGATATAGAAGAGCTAACCTAAAGGTACTTCCAGTGACACTGGTTTATCACTCAAATCATTAGTGTGTATGATTGTATATATATAATGTGTATTAATTTTAAGTGCTAACCTCTAGTAGAGGTAGGATTATTGCCTAGTGAGTTCAGAATTTACCCTAGGCTATCATTAGTGTTTGTTCAGTATTATGAGCAGCCCAAGTACAAGTCCCACAAGGCTTCACCAACTAGCCAGTATGGATAATGCAGGGAGAATGAAAAGAACCCTTGCAGGTCTTAAAGGCCACTTAACAAGACAGATCAAGAAATGTGAAGATTTGTCACAACAATCTCAAGTTGATTATGCTGACCTGGAAAGCTATTATCAAGCAGCTGCAGGTAAATTTGAGCAAATCAAATGCCAAATGGCTGTCCTTGTGGGGACAGACTACTACCATCAATTCATTGGTAGCCCTACTAAATATCAGGGCATAACCATGTTAAACTCTGCAGGAGGTAAATTACTCTCAGGCCCAGTATCAAGCCTGAGGAGACCTATGCCTGCAGATAAACAATACCAGTAGAAATCTAAATTAGTCAGCTGATTATATTTCTCCAGTAGCATTATACTAAGGAGATTACAGCTGACTATATCAACAGAGGTTGATGTTAGTATCATCATTTAAAGCTGAAGTTGAGTTCATGAGGCCTCAGTGGCAAATCAGTGAACAGTAGCTTAAACAGCTACAAGTCACTGCGACCAATGTCACTGAACCCACTGCAGTCTCAGAACCATACTTTACTTTAATGATGAGCTATTCAATCTTCTGAATCAATTAACTAAATTAAACCCCAATAAATCTGATGACTGATTTGATACATTTATTATTTAATCAAGATGTATTCCATGGGCCTCAGTGTTTATATATCAGTGACCAGTTACCTGAAGAAACTTCAAGTTATATCTAATGTCACTGATCTCACTGCAGTCCCTGAATCATACTTGACTGTAGTACTTGATCACATCCAGTCTTCTGGGTTAAATAATATGTAATAAGGCTTGAATATTAGCCTTTCAAGAGTTGACAGGGAAATGAAATCGCATTAGACTTCTAACCCCTGCAACTCTAGTACGGGACATCCGTCCTGTACGAACAGACACACAAATGTGTGATTACTAACTATAATTCGAAGGAGGAGTATCGGTGTTCGTCTGTTCTAAATAGGACTTCGACCCGTGAGCAGCCCCCTGGGGAATTATGTCGGAAAATCCGACACCATTTAATAATCATACAGATAATAACTGTATTACCAACAAGTTACCCATAGAAAACGTAACTTGTAGTGGAATTACCGTCTATAGAAAACGGGATATCTTCACCACATACTATTATAATTCACCAGCTATTCTGCTGGGAATTGTTCTTAAATACATTAGTCTTTGGACTTTACCATCATAAAAACATCTTATATAAATTAACTTAATTATCAATATTAAAGTAGAGTAAATGTGACCCTTCTATCACTTTCTGAAATCTGGACAAAGTAGGCCAGGCGTCAGAGTGAGGAGGAGGGCAGCCATTGTTGTTGTTATACGAGACCAGAGGCTCACACGGGAGCAAATTCGGCTCCTGTTAAATTTACTTGGACGTAGTGTTATGGAACCCAAAGGTGTACCATTGTCAACACGCTGTCTACAAATACAAGTTAAGTGTCTATCCGAAACCCGTTTATCATTCATTTATGGCCATTAATGTCAGGATATAGGGTTAGCCGGTTAGAACGCGAAATCGCCTCATACTAAAGGTAATTAAGCCAGGTCTTTAATGTTCCATGTACTGTATAGTGTTTTCTCTGATATAGCTTGTCATATATAGGATTCTGGCTTCACAGCTAGCGCACTTTTGACAGGTCAAGACGAGGATGCAAGATTATGTGCACCAGTTACTGGGTGATAGAAGCTACCTCAAAGAGGATAATTTGGTGTCTACACTCTAGTTATACCTGGTGGACTAACCTGCTGTACTATAAGAGAAGGAACCTCATCAATGTATGTAGCTATTACTGTAATTTGATTGGCTGCATATGTGTAATATAAACCCCCCCTAATGTGTAGAGGATCGATTTGTGAGATTATGAGATTATTGCAGAAATACAGTCCACTTATCATTATACAAATTGCTATCGAAGTATACAAATTAACGTAAATATAAATTCATATAAATTAAATAAATATAAATCTCACAGGTCGGTTCCCACAACTCCCAATTACAGAGAGCGGCTATGGGTCACATTTTGCCCAAACCCTCCTGCAGTTTTCAAAATATCCCAAATATCCAAAATTCGATACCTGAGCCATATTTTGGACCCAAATTCTGGCTCTCTGCACCTATTTGCAATTTGAAATTCCTACTTTTTATACCAAAAATCTGCCAATTACTGAAAGCGGCGGTGGGTCACATTTTGCCTAAACCCCCCAGTAGTTCTCAAAATATCCCAAACATCCCAAATTCGATACCTGAGCCATATTTTGGACCCAAATTCTGGCTCTCTGCACCTATTCGCAGTTTGAAATTCCGACTTTTTATACCAAAAATCTGCCGATTACTACAATCGGCGGTGGGTCACATTTTTCCCAAACCCCCCTGCGGTTTTCAAAATATCCCGAACATTATAAATTCGATACCTGAGCCATATTTTGGACCCAAATTCTGGCTCTCTGCACTTATTCGCAGTTAGAAATTCCGACTTTTTATACCAAAAATCTGCCAATTACTGAAAACTGCGGTGGGTCACATTTTGCTCAAACCCCCCCCCCCCCTGCAGTTTTCAAAATATCACAAACATCCCAAATTCGATACCTGAGCCATATTTTGGACCCAAATTCTGGCTCTCTGCACCTATTCGTCATTTGAAATTCCGAATTTGTATACCAAAAATCTGCCAATTACTGAAAGCGCCGGTGGGTCACATTTTGCCCAAAAGCTCCTGCAGTTTTTAAAATATCCCAAACATCCCAAATTCCATACCTGAGCCATATTTTGGACCCAAATTCTGACTCTCTGCACCTATTCGCAGTTTGAAATTCCGACTTTTTATACCAAAAATTTGCCAATTACTGAAAGAGGCGGTGGGTCACATTTTGCCCAAACCCCCCAGCACTTTTCAAAATATCCCAAACATCCTAAATTCGATACCTGAGCCATATTTTGGACCCAAATTCTGGCTTTCTGCACCTATTCGCAGTTTGAAATTCCGAATTTTTATACCAAAAATCTGCCAATTACTGAAAGAGGCGGTGGGTCACATTTTGCCCAAACCCCCCTGCACTTTTCAAAATATCCCAAACAACTCAAATTCGATACCTGAGCCATATTTTGGACCCAAATTCTGGCTCTCTGCACCTATTCGCAATTTGAAATTCCGACTTTTTATACCAAAAATCTGCCGATTACTGAAATCGGCGGTGGGCCACATTTTTCCCAAACCCCCCTGCAGTTTTAAAAATATCCCAAACATTATAAATTCGATACCTGAGCCATATTTTGGACCCAAATTCTGGCTCTCTGCACTTATTCGCAGTTAGAAATTCCGAATTTTAATACCATAAATCTGCCAATTACTGAAGGCTGCGGTGGGGCACATTTTCCTCAAACCCCCCCGCAGTTTTTGAAATATCATAAACATCCCAAATTCGATACCTGAGCCATATTTTGAACCCAAATTCTGGCTCTCTGCACCTATTCGCAGTTTGAAATTCCGACTTTTTATACCAAAAATCTGCCGATTACTACAATCGGCGGTGGGTCACATTTTTCCCAAACCCCCCTGCAGTTTTCAAAATATCCCAAACATTATAAATTCGATACCTGAGCCATATTTTGGACCCAAATTCTGGCTCTCTGCAGTTATTCGCAGTTAGAAATTCCGACTTTTTATACCAAAAATCTACCAATTACTGAAAACTGCGGTGGGTCACATTTTGCTCAAACCCCCCCCCCCCTGCAGTTTTTAAAATATCAAAAACGTCCCAAATTCGATACCTGAGCCATATTTTGGACCCAAATTCCGGCTCTCTGCACCTATTTGCAGTTTGAAATTCCGACTTTTTATACCAAAAATCTGCCAATTACTGAAAGCGGCGGTGGGTCAAATTTTGCCCAAACCCCCCAGCAGTTTTCAAAATATCCCAAACATCCCAAATTCGATACCTGAGCCCTATTTTGGACTCAAATTCAGGCTCTCTGCACCTATTCGCTGTTTGAAATTATGACTTTTTATACAAAAAATCTACCAATTACTGAAAGCGGCGGTGGTTCACATTTTTAACCCCCATGCAGTTTTCAAAATATCCCAAATATCCCAAATTCGATACCTGAGCCATATTTTGTACCCAAATTCTGGCTCTCTGCACCTATTCGCAGTTTGAAATTCCGAAGTTTTATATCACAAATCTGCCAATTACTGAAAGAGGCGGTGGGTCACATTTTGCCCAAACCCCCTTGCACTTTTCAAAATATCACAAACATCCCAAATTCGATACCTGAGCCATATTTTGGCCCCAAATTCTGGCTCTCTGCACCTATTCGTCATTTGAAATTCCGAATTTGTATACCAAAAATCTGCCAATTACTGAAAGCGCCGGTGGGTCACATTTTGCCCAAAAGCTCCTGCAGTTTTTAAAATATCCCAAACATCCCAAATTCGATACCTGAGCCATATTTTGGACCCAAATTCTGACTCTCTGCACCTATTCGCAGTTTGAAATTCCTACTTTTTATACCAAAAATTTGCCAATTACTGAAAGAGGCGGTGGGTCACATTTTGCCCAAACCCCCCAGCACTTTTCAAAATATCCCAAACATCCTAAATTCGATACCTGAGCCATATTTTGGACCCAAATTCTGGCTTTCTGCACCTATTCGCAGTTTGAAATTCCGAATTTTTATACCAAAAATCTGCCAATTACTGAAAGAGGCGGTGGGTCACATTTTGCCCAAACCCCCCTGCACTTTTCAAAATATCCCAAACAACTCAAATTCGATACCTGAGCCATATTTTGGACCCAAATTCTGGCTCTCTGCACCTATTCGCAATTTGAAATTCCGACTTTTTATACCAAAAATCTGCCGATTACTGAAATCGGCGGTGGGCCACATTTTTCCCAAACCCCCCTGCAGTTTTAAAAATATCCCAAACATCCTAAATTCGATACCTGAGCCATATTTTGGACCCAAATTCTGGCTTTCTGCACCTATTCGCAGTTTGAAATTCCGAATTTTTATACCAAAAATCTGCCAATTACTGAAAGAGGCGGTGGGTCACATTTTGCCCAAACCCCCCTGCACTTTTCAAAATATCCCAAACAGCTCAAATTCGATACCTGAGCCATATTTTGGACCCAAATTCTGGCTCTCTGCACCTATTCGCAATTTGAAATTCCGACTTTTTATACCAAAAATCTGCCGATTACTGAAATCGGCGGTGGGCCACATTTTTCCCAAACCCCCCTGCAGTTTTAAAAATATCCCAAACATTATAAATTCGATACCTGAGCCATATTTTGGACCCAAATTCTGGCTCTCTGCACTTATTCGCAGTTAGAAATTCCGAATTTTAATACCATAAATCTGCCAATTACTGAAGGCTGCGGTGGGGCACATTTTCCTCAAACCCCCCCGCAGTTTTTGAAATATCATAAACATCCCAAATTCGATACCTGAGTCATATTTTGAACCCAAATTCTGGCTCTCTGCACCTATTCGCAGTTTGAAATTCCGCCTTTTTATACCAACAATTTGCCAATTAATGAAAGTGGCGGTGGGTCACATTTTGCCCAAACAACACTGCAGTTTTCAAAATATCCCAAACATCCCAAATTCGATACCTGAGCCATATTTTGGACCCAAATTCTGGCTCTCTGCAGTTATTCGCAGTTAGAAATTCCGACTTTTTATACCAAAAATCTGCCAATTACTGAAATCGGCGGTGGGTCACATTTTTCCCAAACCCCCCTGCAGTTTTCAAAATATCCCAAACTTTATAAATTCGATACCAGAGCCATATTTTTGACCCAAATTCTGGCTCTCTGCACCTATTCGCCGTTTGAAATTCCGACTTTTTATACCAAAAATCTCCCAATTACTGAGAGCAGCTATGGGTCACATTTTGCCCAAACCCTTCTGCAGTTTTTAAAATATCCCAAATATCCCAAATTCGATACCTGAGCCATATTTTGGACCCAAATTCTGGCTCTCTGCACCTATTCGCAATTTGAAATTCCTACTTTTTATACCAAAAATCTGCCAATTACTGAAAGAGGCGGTGGGTCACATTTTGCCCAAACCCCCCTGCACTTTTCAAAATATCCCAAACATCCTAAATTCGATACCTGAGCCATATTTTGGACCCAAATTCTGGCTTTCTGCACCTATTCGCAGTTTGAAATTCCGAATTTTTATACCAAAAATCTGCCAATTACTGAAAGAGGCGGTGGGTCACATTTTGCCCAAACCCCCCTGCACTTTTCAAAATATCCCAAACAGCTCAAATTCGATACCTGAGCCATATTTTGGACCCAAATTCTGGCTCTCTGCACCTATTCGCAATTTGAAATTCCGACTTTTTATACCAAAAATCTGCCGATTACTGAAATCGGCGGTGGGCCACATTTTTCCCAAACCCCCCTGCAGTTTTAAAAATATCCCAAACATTATAAATTCGATACCTGAGCCATATTTTGGACCCAAATTCTGGCTCTCTGTACTTATTCGCAGTTAGAAATTCCGAATTTTTATACCATAAATCTGCCAATTACTGAAGGCTGCGGTGGGGCACATTTTCCTCAAACCCCCCTGCAGTTTTTAAAATACCATAAACATCCCAAATTCGATACCTGAGCCATATTTTGAACCCAAATTCTGGCTCTCTGCACCTATTCGCCATTTGAAATTCCGACTTTTTATACCAAAAAACTCCCAATTACAGCGAGCGGCTATGGGTCACATTTTGCCCAAACCCTCCTGCAGTTTTCAAAATATCACAAACATCCCAAATTCGATACCTGAGCCATATTTTGGACCCAAATTCTGGCTCTCTGCACCTATTCGCCATTTGAAATTCCGAATTTTTATACCAAAAATCTGCCAATTACTGAAAACGCCGGTGGGTCACATATTGCCCAAACCCCCCTGCAGTTTTTAAAATATCCCAAACATCCCAAATTCGATACCTGAGCCATATTTTGGACCCAAATTCTGACTCTCTGCACCTATTCGCAGTTTGAAATTCCGAATTTTTATACCAAAAATCTGCCAATTACTGAAATCGGCGGTGGGTCACATTTTTCCCAATCCCCCTGCAGTTTTCAAAATATCCCAAACATTATAAATTCGATACCTGAGCCATATTTTGGACCCAAATTCTGGCTCTCTGCACCTATTCGCCCTTTGAAATTCCGACTTTTTATACCAAAAAACTCCCAATTACAGAGAGCGGCTATGGGTCACATTTTGCCCAAACCCTCCTGCAGTTTTCAAAATATCCCAAATATCCAAAATTCGATACCTGAGCCATATTTTGGACCGACATTCTGGCTCTCTGCACCTATTTGCAATTTGAAATTCCTACTTTTTATACCAAAAATCTGCCAATTACTGAAAGCGGCGGTGGGTCACATTTTGCCTAAACCCCCCAGTAGTTCTCAAAATATCCCAAACATCCCAAATTCGATACCTGAGCCATATTTTGGACCCAAATTCTGGCTCTCTGCACCTATTCGCAGTTTGAAATTCCGACTTTTTATACCAAAAATCTGCCGATTACTACAATCGGCGGTGGGTCACATTTTTCCCAAACCCCCCTGCGGTTTTCAAAATATCCCGAACATTATAAATTCGATACCTGAGCCATATTTTGGACCCAAATTCTGGCTCTCTGCACTTATTCGCAGTTAGAAATTCCGACTTTTTATACCAAAAATCTGCCAATTACTGAAAACTGCGGTGGGTCACATTTTGCTCAAACCCCCCCCCCCCCAGCAGTTTTCAAAATATCACAAACATCCCAAATTCGATACCTGAGCCATATTTTGGACCCAAATTCTGGCTCTCTGCACCTATTCGTCATTTGAAATTCCGAATTTGTATACCAAAAATCTGCCAATTACTGAAAGCGCCGGTGGGTCACATTTTGCCCAAAAGCTCCTGCAGTTTTTAAAATATCCCAAACATCCCAAATTCGATACCTGAGCCATATTTTGGACCCAAATTCTGACTTTCTGCACCTATTCGCAGTTTGAAATTCCGACTTTTTATACCAAAAATTTGCCAATTACTGAAAGAGGCGGTGGGTCACATTTTGCCCAAACCCCCCAGCACTTTTCAAAATATCCCAAACATCCTAAATTCGATACCTGAGCCATATTTTGGACCCAAATTCTGGCTTTCTGCACCTATTCGCAGTTTGAAATTCCGAATTTTTATACCAAAAATCTGCCAATTACTGAAAGAGGCGGTGGGTCACATTTTGCCCAAACCCCCCTGCACTTTTCAAAATATCCCAAACAACTCAAATTCGATACCTGAGCCATATTTTGGACCCAAATTCTGGCTCTCTGCACCTATTCGCAATTTGAAATTCCGACTTTTTATACCAAAAATCTGCCGATTACTGAAATCGGCGGTGGGCCACATTTTTCCCAAACCCCCCTGCAGTTTTAAAAATATCCCAAACATTATAAATTCGATACCTGAGCCATATTTTGGACCCAAATTCTGGCTCTCTGCACTTATTCGCAGTTAGAAATTCCGAATTTTAATACCATAAATCTGCCAATTACTGAAGGCTGCGGTGGGGCACATTTTCCTCAAACCCCCCCGCAGTTTTTGAAATATCATAAACATCCCAAATTCGATACCTGAGCCATATTTTGAACCCAAATTCTGGCTCTCTGCACCTATTCGCAGTTTGAAATTCCGACTTTTTATACCAAAAATCTGCCGATTACTACAATCGGCGGTGGGTCACATTTTTCCCAAACCCCCCTGCAGTTTTCAAAATATCCCAAACATTATAAATTCGATACCTGAGCCATATTTTGGACCCAAATTCTGGCTCTCTGCAGTTATTCGCAGTTAGAAATTCCGACTTTTTATACCAAAAATCTACCAATTACTGAAAACTGCGGTGGGTCACATTTTGCTCAAACCCCCCCCCCCCCTGCAGTTTTTAAAATATCAAAAACGTCCCAAATTCGATACCTGAGCCATATTTTGGACCCAAATTCCGGCTCTCTGCACCTATTTGCAGTTTGAAATTCCGACTTTTTATACCAAAAATCTGCCAATTACTGAAAGCGGCGGTGGGTCAAATTTTGCCCAAACCCCCCAGCAGTTTTCAAAATATCCCAAACATCCCAAATTCGATACCTGAGCCCTATTTTGGACTCAAATTCAGGCTCTCTGCACCTATTCGCTGTTTGAAATTATGACTTTTTATAAAAAAAATCTACCAATTACTGAAAGCGGCGGTGGTTCACATTTTTAACCCCCATGCAGTTTTCAAAATATCCCAAATATCCCAAATTCGATACCTGAGCCATATTTTGTACCCAAATTCTGGTTCTCTGCACCTATTCGCAGTTTGAAATTCCGAAGTTTTATACCACAAATCTGCCAATTACTGAAAGAGGCGGTGGGTCACATTTTGCCCAAACCCCCTTGCACTTTTCAAAATATCACAAACATCCCAAATTCGATACCTGAGCCATATTTTGGCCCCAAATTCTGGCTCTCTGCACCTATTCGTCATTTGAAATTCCGAATTTGTATACCAAAAATCTGCCAATTACTGAAAGCGCCGGTGGGTCACATTTTGCCCAAAAGCTCCTGCAGTTTTTAAAATATCCCAAACATCCCAAATTCGATACCTGAGCCATATTTTGGACCCAAATTCTGACTCTCTGCACCTATTCGCAGTTTGAAATTCCTACTTTTTATACCAAAAATTTGCCAATTACTGAAAGAGGCGGTGGGTCACATTTTGCCCAAACCCCCCAGCACTTTTCAAAATATCCCAAACATCCTAAATTCGATACCTGAGCCATATTTTGGACCCAAATTCTGGCTTTCTGCACCTATTCGCAGTTTGAAATTCCGAATTTTTATACCAAAAATCTGCCAATTACTGAAAGAGGCGGTGGGTCACATTTTGCCCAAACCCCCCTGCACTTTTCAAAATATCCCAAACAACTCAAATTCGATACCTGAGCCATATTTTGGACCCAAATTCTGGCTCTCTGCACCTATTCGCAATTTGAAATTCCGACTTTTTATACCAAAAATCTGCCGATTACTGAAATCGGCGGTGGGCCACATTTTTCCCAAACCCCCCTGCAGTTTTAAAAATATCCCAAACATTATAAATTCGATACCTGAGCCATATTTTGGACCCAAATTCTGGCTCTCTGCACTTATTCGCAGTTAGAAATTCCGAATTTTAATACCATAAATCTGCCAATTACTGAAGGCTGCGGTGGGGCACATTTTCCTCAAACCCCCCCCCGCAGTTTTTGAAATATCATAAACATCCCAAATTCGATACCTGAGCCATATTTTGAACCCAAATTCTGGCTCTCTGCACCTATTCGCAGTTTGAAATTCCGACTTTTTATACCAAAAATCTGCCGATTACTACAATCGGCGGTGGGTCACATTTTTCCCAAACCCCCCTGCAGTTTTCAAAATATCCCAAACATTATAAATTCGATACCTGAGCCATATTTTGGACCCAAATTCTGGCTCTCTGCAGTTATTCGCAGTTAGAAATTCCGACTTTTTATACCAAAAATCTACCAATTACTGAAAACTGCGGTGGGTCACATTTTGCTCAAACCCCCCCCCCCCCCCCTGCAGTTTTTAAAATATCAAAAACGTCCCAAATTCGATACCTGAGCCATATTTTGGACCCAAATTCCGGCTCTCTGCACCTATTTGCAGTTTGAAATTCCGACTTTTTATACCAAAAATCTGCCAATTACTGAAAGCGGCGGTGGGTCAAATTTTGCCCAAACCCCCCAGCAGTTTTCAAAATATCCCAAACATCCCAAATTCGATACCTGAGCCCTATTTTGGACTCAAATTCAGGCTCTCTGCACCTATTCGCTGTTTGAAATTATGACTTTTTATAAAAAAAATCTACCAATTACTGAAAGCGGCGGTGGTTCACATTTTTAACCCCCATGCAGTTTTCAAAATATCCCAAATATCCCAAATTCGATACCTGAGCCATATTTTGTACCCAAATTCTGGCTCTCTGCACCTATTCGCAGTTTGAAATTCCGAAGTTTTATACCACAAATCTGCCAATTACTGAAAGAGGCGGTAGGTCACATTTTGCCCAAACCCCCTTGCACTTTTCAAAATATCACAAACATCCCAAATTCGATACCTGAGCCATATTTTGGCCCCAAATTCTGGCTCTCTGCACCTATTCGTCATTTGAAATTCCGAATTTGTATACCAAAAATCTGCCAATTTCTGAAAGCGCCGGTGGGTCACATTTTGCCCAAAAGCTCCTGCAGTTTTTAAAATATCCCAAACATCCCAAATTCGATACCTGAGCCATATTTTGTACCCAAATTCTGACTCTCTGCACCTATTCGCAGTTTGAAATTCCGACTTTTTATACCAAAAATTTGCCAATTAATGAAAGTGGCGTTGGGTCACATTTTGCCCAAACAACACTGCAGTTTTCAAAATATCCCAAACATCCCAAATTCGATACCTGAGCAATATTTTGGACCAAAATTATGGCTCTCTGCACCTATTCGCTGTTTGAAATTCCGACTTTTTAAACCAAAAATCTGCCAATTACTGAAAACGGCGGTGGGTCACATTTTGTCAAAAACACCCCTGCAGATTTCAAAACATCCCAAACATCCCAAATTCGATACCTGAGCCATATTTTGGACCCAAATTCTGGCTCTCTGCACCTATTTGCTATTTGAAATTCCGAATTTTTATACCAAAAATCTGCCAATTACTGAAAGCGGCGGTGGGTGAAATTTTGGCCAAACCCCCCTGCAGTTTTCAAAATATCCCAAACATCCCAAATTCGATACATGAACCATATTTTGGACCGAAATTCTGGCTCTCTGCACCTATTCGCAGTTTGAAATTTCGACTTTTTATACCAAAAATATGCCAATTACTGAAAGAGGCGGTGGGTCACATTTTGCCCAAACCCCCCTGCACTTTTCAAAATATCCCAAACATCCTAAATTCGATACCTGAGCCATATTTTGGACCCAAATTCTGGCTTTCTGCACCTATTCGCAGTTTGAAATTCCGAATTTTTATACCAAAAATCTGCCAATTACTGAAAGAGGCGGTGGGTCACATTTTGCCCAAACCCCCCTGCACTTTTCAAAATATCCCAAACAGCTCAAATTCGATACCTGAGCCATATTTTGGACCCAAATTCTGGCTCTCTGCACCTATTCGCAATTTGAAATTCCGACTTTTTATACCAAAAATCTGCCGATTACTGAAATCGGCGGTGGGCCACATTTTTCCCAAACCCCCCTGCAGTTTTAAAAATATCCCAAACATTATAAATTCGATACCTGAGCCATATTTTGGACCCAAATTCTGGCTCTCTGTACTTATTCGCAGTTAGAAATTCCGAATTTTTATACCATAAATCTGCCAATTACTGAAGGCTGCGGTGGGGCACATTTTCCTCAAACCCCCCTGCAGTTTTTAAAATACCATAAACATCCCAAATTCGATACCTGAGCCATATTTTGAACCCAAATTCTGGCTCTCTGCACCTATTCGCCATTTGAAATTCCGACTTTTTATACCAAAAAACTCCCAATTACAGCGAGCGGCTATGGGTCACATTTTGCCCAAACCCTCCTGCAGTTTTCAAAATATCACAAACATCCCAAATTCGATACCTGAGCCATATTTTGGACCCAAATTCTGGCTCTCTGCACCTATTCGCCATTTGAAATTCCGAATTTTTATACCAAAAATCTGCCAATTACTGAAAACGCCGGTGGGTCACATATTGCCCAAACCCCCCTGCAGTTTTTAAAATATCCCAAACATCCCAAATTCGATACCTGAGCCATATTTTGGACCCAAATTCTGACTCTCTGCACCTATTCGCAGTTTGAAATTCCGAATTTTTATACCAAAAATCTGCCAATTACTGAAATCGGCGGTGGGTCACATTTTTCCCAATCCCCCTGCAGTTTTCAAAATATCCCAAACATTATAAATTCGATACCTGAGCCATATTTTGGACCCAAATTCTGGCTCTCTGCACCTATTCGCCCTTTGAAATTCCGACTTTTTATACCAAAAAAATCCCAATTACAGAGAGCGGCTATGGGTCACATTTTGCCCAAACCCTCCTGCAGTTTTCAAAATATCCCAAATATCCAAAATTCGATACCTGAGCCATATTTTGGACCGACATTCTGGCTCTCTGCACCTATTTGCAATTTGAAATTCCTACTTTTTATACCAAAAATCTGCCAATTACTGAAAGCGGCGGTGGGTCACATTTTGCCTAAACCCCCCAGTAGTTCTCAAAATATCCCAAACATCCCAAATTCGATACCTGAGCCATATTTTGGACCCAAATTCTGGCTCTCTGCACCTATTCGCAGTTTGAAATTCCGACTTTTTATACCAAAAATCTGCCGATTACTACAATCGGCGGTGGGTCACATTTTTCCCAAACCCCCCTGCGGTTTTCAAAATATCCCGAACATTATAAATTCGATACCTGAGCCATATTTTGGACCCAAATTCTGGCTCTCTGCACTTATTCGCAGTTAGAAATTCCGACTTTTTATACCAAAAATCTGCCAATTACTGAAAACTGCGGTGGGTCACATTTTGCTCAAACCCCCCCCCCCCCCCCCAGCAGTTTTCAAAATATCACAAACATCCCAAATTCGATACCTGAGCCATATTTTGGACCCAAATTCTGGCTCTCTGCACCTATTCGTCATTTGAAATTCCGAATTTGTATACCAAAAATCTGCCAATTACTGAAAGCGCCGGTGGGTCACATTTTGCCCAAAAGCTCCTGCAGTTTTTAAAATATCCCAAACATCCCAAATTCGATACCTGAGCCATATTTTGGACCCAAATTCTGACTTTCTGCACCTATTCGCAGTTTGAAATTCCGACTTTTTATACCAAAAATTTGCCAATTACTGAAAGAGGCGGTGGGTCACATTTTGCCCAAACCCCCCAGCACTTTTCAAAATATCCCAAACATCCTAAATTCGATACCTGAGCCATATTTTGGACCCAAATTCTGGCTTTCTGCACCTATTCGCAGTTTGAAATTCCGAATTTTTATACCAAAAATCTGCCAATTACTGAAAGAGGCGGTGGGTCACATTTTGCCCAAACCCCCCTGCACTTTTCAAAATATCCCAAACAACTCAAATTCGATACCTGAGCCATATTTTGGACCCAAATTCTGGCTCTCTGCACCTATTCGCAATTTGAAATTCCGACTTTTTATACCAAAAATCTGCCGATTACTGAAATCGGCGGTGGGCCACATTTTTCCCAAACCCCCCTGCAGTTTTAAAAATATCCCAAACATTATAAATTCGATACCTGAGCCATATTTTGGACCCAAATTCTGGCTCTCTGCACTTATTCGCAGTTAGAAATTCCGAATTTTAATACCATAAATCTGCCAATTACTGAAGGCTGCGGTGGGGCACATTTTCCTCAAACCCCCCCGCAGTTTTTGAAATATCATAAACATCCCAAATTCGATACCTGAGCCATATTTTGAACCCAAATTCTGGCTCTCTGCACCTATTCGCAGTTTGAAATTCCGACTTTTTATACCAAAAATCTGCCGATTACTACAATCGGCGGTGGGTCACATTTTTCCCAAACCCCCCTGCAGTTTTCAAAATATCCCAAACATTATAAATTCGATACCTGAGCCATATTTTGGACCCAAATTCTGGCTCTCTGCAGTTATTCGCAGTTAGAAATTCCGACTTTTTATACCAAAAATCTACCAATTACTGAAAACTGCGGTGGGTCACATTTTGCTCAAACCCCCCCCCCCCCTGCAGTTTTTAAAATATCAAAAACGTCCCAAATTCGATACCTGAGCCATATTTTGGACCCAAATTCCGGCTCTCTGCACCTATTTGCAGTTTGAAATTCCGACTTTTTATACCAAAAATCTGCCAATTACTGAAAGCGGCGGTGGGTCAAATTTTGCCCAAACCCCCCAGCAGTTTTCAAAATATCCCAAACATCCCAAATTCGATACCTGAGCCCTATTTTGGACTCAAATTCAGGCTCTCTGCACCTATTCGCTGTTTGAAATTATGACTTTTTATACAAAAAATCTACCAATTACTGAAAGCGGCGGTGGTTCACATTTTTAACCCCCATGCAGTTTTCAAAATATCCCAAATATCCCAAATTCGATACCTGAGCCATATTTTGTACCCAAATTCTGGCTCTCTGCACCTATTCGCAGTTTGAAATTCCGAAGTTTTATACCACAAATCTGCCAATTACTGAAAGAGGCGGTGGGTCACATTTTGCCCAAACCCCCTTGCACTTTTCAAAATATCACAAACATCCCAAATTCGATACCTGAGCCATATTTTGGCCCCAAATTCTGGCTCTCTGCACCTATTCGTCATTTGAAATTCCGAATTTGTATACCAAAAATCTGCCAATTACTGAAAGCGCCGGTGGGTCACATTTTGCCCAAAAGCTCCTGCAGTTTTTAAAATATCCCAAACATCCCAAATTCGATACCTGAGCCATATTTTGGACCCAAATTCTGACTCTCTGCACCTATTCGCAGTTTGAAATTCCTACTTTTTATACCAAAAATTTGCCAATTACTGAAAGAGGCGGTGGGTCACATTTTGCCCAAACCCCCCAGCACTTTTCAAAATATCCCAAACATCCTAAATTCGATACCTGAGCCATATTTTGGACCCAAATTCTGGCTTTCTGCACCTATTCGCAGTTTGAAATTCCGAATTTTTATACCAAAAATCTGCCAATTACTGAAAGAGGCGGTGGGTCACATTTTGCCCAAACCCCCCTGCACTTTTCAAAATATCCCAAACAACTCAAATTCGATACCTGAGCCATATTTTGGACCCAAATTCTGGCTCTCTGCACCTATTCGCAATTTGAAATTCCGACTTTTTATACCAAAAATCTGCCGATTACTGAAATCGGCGGTGGGCCACATTTTTCCCAAACCCCCCTGCAGTTTTAAAAATATCCCAAACATTATAAATTCGATACCTGAGCCATATTTTGGACCCAAATTCTGGCTCTCTGCACTTATTCGCAGTTAGAAATTCCGAATTTTAATACCATAAATCTGCCAATTACTGAAGGCTGCGGTGGGGCACATTTTCCTCAAACCCCCCCCCGCAGTTTTTGAAATATCATAAACATCCCAAATTCGATACCTGAGCCATATTTTGAACCCAAATTCTGGCTCTCTGCACCTATTCGCAGTTTGAAATTCCGACTTTTTATACCAAAAATCTGCCGATTACTACAATCGGCGGTGGGTCACATTTTTCCCAAACCCCCCTGCAGTTTTCAAAATATCCCAAACATTATAAATTCGATACCTGAGCCATATTTTGGACCCAAATTCTGGCTCTCTGCAGTTATTCGCAGTTAGAAATTCCGACTTTTTATACCAAAAATCTACCAATTACTGAAAACTGCGGTGGGTCACATTTTGCTCAAACCCCCCCCCCCCCCTGCAGTTTTTAAAATATCAAAAACGTCCCAAATTCGATACCTGAGCCATATTTTGGACCCAAATTCCGGCTCTCTGCACCTATTTGCAGTTTGAAATTCCGACTTTTTATACCAAAAATCTGCCAATTACTGAAAGCGGCGGTGGGTCAAATTTTGCCCAAACCCCCCAGCAGTTTTCAAAATATCCCAAACATCCCAAATTCGATACCTGAGCCCTATTTTGGACTCAAATTCAGGCTCTCTGCACCTATTCGCTGTTTGAAATTATGACTTTTTATAAAAAAAATCTACCAATTACTGAAAGCGGCGGTGGTTCACATTTTTAACCCCCATGCAGTTTTCAAAATATCCCAAATATCCCAAATTCGATACCTGAGCCATATTTTGTACCCAAATTCTGGCTCTCTGCACCTATTCGCAGTTTGAAATTCCGAAGTTTTATACCACAAATCTGCCAATTACTGAAAGAGGCGGTGGGTCACATTTTGCCCAAACCCCCTTGCACTTTTCAAAATATCACAAACATCCCAAATTCGATACCTGAGCCATATTTTGGCCCCAAATTCTGGCTCTCTGCACCTATTCGTCATTTGAAATTCCGAATTTGTATACCAAAAATCTGCCAATTTCTGAAAGCGCCGGTGGGTCACATTTTGCCCAAACCCCCCTGCAATTTTCAAAATATCCCAAACATCCGAAATTCGATACCTGAGCCATATTTTGCACCCAAATTCTGGCTCTCTGCACCTATTCGCAGTTTAAAATTCCGAATTTTTATACCAAAAATATGCCCATTACTGAACGCCGCGGTGGGTCACATTTTGCCCAAACGCCCTTGCAGTTTTCAAAATATCCCAAACATCCCAAATTCGATACCTGAGCCATATTTTGGACCCAAATTCTGGCTCTCTGCACCTATTCGTAGTTTGAAATTCCGACTTTTTGTACCAAAATATGCCAATTACTGAAAGCGGCAGTGGGTCACCCCCTGCAGTTTTCAAAATATTCCAAACATCCTAAATTCGATATCTAAGCCATATTTTGGTCCCAAATTCTGGCTCTCTCGCTGTTTGAAATTCCGACTTTTTATACCAAAAATCTGCCAATTACTGAAAGCTGCGGTGGGTCACATTTTGCTCAAACCCCCCCCCTGCAGTTTTTAAAATATCAAAAACATCCCAATTTCGATACCTGAGCCATATTTTGGACCCAAATTCCGGCTCTCTGCACCTATTCGCAGTTTGAAATTCTGACTTTTTATACCAAAAATCTGCCAATTACTGAAAGCGGCGATGGGTCACATTTTGCCCAAACCCCCCTGCAGTTTTCAAAATATCCCAAACATCCCAAATTCGATACCGGAGCCCTATTTTGGACCCAAATTCCGGCTCTCTGCACCTATTCGCAGTTTGAAATTACGACTTTTTACACCAAAAATCTGCGAATTACAGAGAGCGGCTATGGGTCACATTTTGCCCAAACCCTCCTGCAGTTTTCAAAATATCCCAAATATCCAAAATTCGATACCTGAGCCATATTTTGGACCCAAATTCTGGCTCTCTGCACCTATTCGCAATTTGAAATTCCTACTTTTTATACCAAAAATCTGCCAATTACTGAAAGCGGCGGTGGGTCACATTTTGCCTAAACCCCCCTGCAGTTCTCAAAATATCCCAAACATCCCAAATTCGATACCTGAGCCATATTTTGGACCCAAATTCTGGCTCTCTGCACCTATTCGCAGTTTGAAATTCCTACTTTTTATACCAAAAATCTGCCGATTACTGAAATCGGCGTTGGGTCACATTTTTCCCAAACCCCCCTGCAGTTTTCAAAATATCCCAAACATTATAAATTCGATACCTGAGCCATATTTTGGACCCAAATTCTGGCTCTATGCACTTATTCGCAGTTAGAAATTCCGACTTTTTATACCAAAAATCTGCCAATTACTGAAAGCTGCGGTGGGTCACATTTTGCTCAAACCCCCCTGCAGTTTTTAAAATATCAAAAACATCCCAAATTCGATACCTGAGCCATATTTTGGACCCAAATTCTGGCTCTCTGCACCTATTCGCCGTTTGAAATTCCGACTTTTTATACCAAAAAACTCCCAATTACAGAGAGCGGCTATGGGTTACATTTTGCCCAAACCCCCCTGCAGTTTTCAAAATATCCCAAATACCCCAATTTCGATACCTGAGCCATATTTTGTACCCAAATTCTGGCTCTCTGCACCTATTCGCAATTTGAAATTCCGAATTTTTATACCAAAAATCTGCCAATTACTTAAAGCGGAGGTGGGTCACATTTTGCCCAAACCCCCCTGCAGTTTTCAAAATATCCCAAACATCCCAAATTCGATACCTGAGCAATATTTTGGACCCAAATTATGGCTCTCTGCACCTATTCGCTGTTTGAAATTCCGACTTTTTAAACCAAAAATCTGCCAATTACTGAAAGCGGCGGTGGGTCACATTTTGCAAAAAACACCCCTGCAGTTTTCAAAACATCCCAAACATCCCAAATTCGATACCTGAGCCATATTTTGTACCCAAATTCTGGCTCTCTGCACCTATTCGCCATTTGAAATTCCGAATTTTTATTCCAAAAATCTGCCAATTACTGAAAGCAGCGGTGGGTGACATTTTGCCCAAACCCCCCTGCAGTTTTCAAAATATCCCAAATATCCCAAATTCAATACCTGAGCCATATTTTGGACCCCAATTTTGGCTCTCTGCACCTATTCGCTGTTTGAAATTCCGAATTTTTATACCAAAAATATGCCAATTACTGAAAGCAGCGGTGGGTCACATTTTGCCCAAACCCCCCTACAGTTTTCAGAATATCCCAAACATCCCAAATTCCGTACCTGAGCCATATTTTGGACCCAAATTCTGGCTCCCTGCACCTGTTCGGAGTTTGAAATTCCGACTTTTTATACCAAAAATCTGCCAATTACTGAGAGCGGCGGTGGGTCACATTTTGCCCAAACCCCCCTGCAGTTCTCAAAATATCCCAAACATCCCAAATTCGATACCTTAGCCATATTTTGGACCCAAATTCTGGCTCTCTGCACCTATTCGCAGTTTTAAATTCCGACTTTTTATACCCAAAATATGCCCATTACTGAACGCCGCGGTGGGTCACATTTTCCCAAACGCCCCTGCAGTTTTCAAAATATTCCAAACATCCCAAATTCGATACCTGAGCCATATTTTGGACCCAAATTGTGGCTCTCTGCATCTATCCGCAGTTTGAAATTCCGACTTTTTGTACCAAAATATGCCAATTACTGAAAGAGGCGATGGGTCACCCCCCTGCAGTTTTCAAAATATTCCAAACATCCTAAATTCGATACCTAAGCCATATTTTGGACCCAAGTTCTGGCTCTCTCGCTGTTTGAAATTCCGACTTTTTATACAAAAAATCTGACAATTACTGAAAGTAGCGGTGGGTCACATTTTGCCCAAACCCCTCTGCAGTTTTCAAAATATCCCAAACTTCCCAAATTCGCTACCTGAGACATATTTTGGACTCAAAATCTGGCTCTCTGCACCTATTCGCAGTTGGAAATTCCGACTTTTTATACCAAAAATAAGCCAATTACTGAAAGCGGCGGTGAGTCACATTTGCCCAAACCCCTTAGCAGTTTTCAAAATATCCCAAACATCCCAAATTCGATACCTGAGCCATATTTTGGACCCAAATTCTGGCTCTCTGCACCTATTCGCAGTTGGAAATTCCTACTTTTTATACCAAAAATAAGCCAATTACTGAAAGCGGCGGTGGGTCACATTTGCCCAAACCCCCCAGCAGTTTTCAAAATATCCTAAACATCCCAAATTCTATACCTGAGCCATATTTTGGACCCAAATACTGGCTCTCTGCACCTATTCGCAGTTTGAAATTCCGGGTTTTATACCAAAAATATGCCAATTACTGAAAGTGGCGGTGGGTCACATTTTGCCCAAACCCGCCTGCAGTTTTCAAAATATCCCAAACATCCCAAATTCGATACATGAACCATATTTTGGACCCAAATTCTGGCTCTCTGCACCTATTCGCAGTTTGAAATTTCGACTTTTTATACCAAAAATATGCCAATTACTGGAAGCGGCGGTGGGTCACATTTTGCCCAAACCCCCCTGCAGTTTTCAAAATATCCCAAACATCCTAAATTCGATACCTGAGCCATATTTTGGACCCAAATTCTGGCTCTCTGCACCTATTCACAGTTTGAAATTCCGAATTTTTATACCAAAAATATGCCCATTACTGAACGCCGCGGTGGGTCACATTTTGCCCAAACGCCCTTGCAGTTTTCATAATATCCCAAACATCCCAAATTCGATACCTGAGCCATATTTTGGACCTAAATTCTGGCTCTCTGCACCTATTCGTAGTTTGAAATTCCGACTTTTTGTACCAAAATATGCCAATTACTGAAAGCGGCGGTGGGTCACCCCCTGCAGTTTTCAAAATATTCCAAACATCCTTAATTCGATATCTAATCCATATTTTGGTCCCAAATTCTGGCTCTCTCGCTGTTTGAAATTCCGACTTTTTATATCAAAAATCTGCCAATTACTGAACGAAGCGGTGGGTAACATTTTGCCCAAACCCCCCTGCAGTTTTCAAAATATCCCAAACTTCCCAAATTCGATACCTGAGACATATTTTGGACCCAAATTCTGGCTGTCTGCACCTATTCGCAGTTTGAAATTCCGACTTTTTATACCAAAATTATGCCAATTACTGAGAGCGGCGGTGGGTCACATTTTGCCCAAACCCCCCTGCAGTTTTCAAAATATCCCCTACATCCCAAATTCGATACCTGAGCCATATTTTGGACCCAAATTCTGGATCTCTGCCCCTATTAGCAGTTTGAAATTCCGACTTTTTATACCAAAAATAAGCCAATTACTGAAAGCGGCGGTGGGTCACATTTGCCCAAACCCCCCAGCATTTTTCAAAAAATCCCAAACATCCCAAATTCGATACCTGAGCCATATTTTGGACCCAAATACTGGCTCTCTGCACCTATTCGCAGTTTGAAACTTCGGGTTTTATACCAAAAATATGCCAATTACTGAAAGTGGCGGTGGGTCACATTTTGCCCAATCCCGCCTGCAGTTTTCAAAATATCCCACTCATCCCAAATTCGATACATGAACCATATTTTGGACCCAAATTCTGGCTCTCTGCACCTATTCGCAGTTTGAAATTTCGACTTTTTATACCAAAAATATGACAATTACTGGAAGTGGCGGTGGGTCACATTTTGCCCAAACCCTCCTGCAGTTCTCAAAACATCCCAAACATCCCAAATTCGATACCTTAGCCATATTTTGGACCCAAATTCTGGCTCTCTGCACCTATTCGCAGTTTAAAATTCCGACTTTTTATACCAAAAATATGCCCATTACTGAACGCCGCGGTGGGTCACATTTTGCCCAAACGCCCTTGCAGTTTTCAAAATATCCCAAACATCCCAAATTCGATACCTGAGCCATATTTTGGACCCAAATTCTGGCTCTCTGCACCTATTCGTAGTTTGAAATTCCGAATTTTTGTACCAAAATATGCCAATTACTGAAAGCGGCGGTGGGTCACCCCTTGCAGTTTTCAAAATATTCCAAACATCCTAAATTCGATATCTAAGCCATATTTTGGTCCCAAATTCTGGCTCTCTCGCTGTTTAAAATTCCGACTTTTTATACCAAAAATCTGCCAATTACTGAACGAAGCGGTGGGTAACATTTTGCCCAAACCCCTATGCAGTTTTCAAAATATCCCAAACTTCCCAAATTCGATACCTGAGACATATTTTGGACCCAAATTCTGGCTCTCTGCACCTATTCGCAGTTTGAAATTCCGACTTTTTATACCAAAATTATGCCAATTACTGAGAGCGGCGGTGGGTCTTATTTTGCCCAAACCCCCCTGCAGTTTTCAAAATATCCCCTACATCCCAAATTCGATACCTGAGCAATATTTTGGACCCAAATTCTGGATCTCTGCCCCTATTAGCAGTTTGAAATTCCGAATTTTTATACCAAAAATAAGCCAATTACTGAAAGCGGCGGTGGGTCACATTTGCCCAAACCCCCCAGCAGTTTTCATAAAATCCCAATAATCCCAAATTCGATACCTGAGCCATATTTTGGACCCAAATACTGGCTCTCTGCACCTATTCGCAGTATGAAATTCCGGGTTTTATACCAAAAATATGCCAATTACTGAAAGTAGCGGTAGGTCACATTTTGCCCAAACCCGCCTGCAGTTTTCAAAATATCCCAAACATCCCAAATTCGATACATGAACCATATTTTGGACCCAATTTCTGGCACTCTGCACCTATTCGCAGTTTGAAATTCCGACATTTTATACCAAAAATATGCCAATAACTGCAAGCGGCGGTGGGTAACATTTTGCCCAAACCCCCCTGCAGTTTTCAAAATATCCCAAACATCCCAAATTCGATACCTGAGCCATATTTTGGACCCAAATTCTGGCTCTCTGCACCTATTCGCTGTTTGAAATTCCGACTTTTTATACCAAAAATATGCCAATTACTGAAAGCGGCGGTGGGTCACATTTTGCCCAAACCCCCCTGCAGTTTTCAAAATATCCCAAAAATCCCAAATTTGATACCTGAGCCCTATTTTGGACCCAAATTCTGGCTCTCTGCACCTATTCGCAGTTTGAAATTCCGACTTTTTATACAAAAAATTTGCCAATTATTGAAAGCGGCGGTGAGTCACATTTTGCCCAAACCCCCCTGCATTTTTCAAAATATCCCAAATTCGATACCTGAGCCATATTTGGGACCCAAATTCTGGCTCTCTGCACCTATTCGCAGTTTGAAATTCCGGGTTTTATACCAAAAATATGCCAATTACTGAAAGTGGCGGTGGGTCACATTTTGCCCAAACCCGCCTGCAGTTCTCAAAATATCCCAAACATCCCAATTTCGATACATGAACCATATTTTGGACCCAAATTCTGGCTCTCTGCACCTATTCGCAGTTTGAAATTCCGAGTTTTTATACCAAAAATATGCCATTTACTGAAAGCGGTGGTGGGTCACATTTTGCCCAAACCCCCCTGCAGTTCTCAAAACATCCCAATCATCCCAAATTCGATACCTTAGCCATATTTTGGACCCAAATTCTGGCTCTCTGCATCTATTCGCAGTTTTAAATTCCGACTTTTTATACCAAAAATATGCCCATTACTGAACGCCGCGGTGGGTCACATTTTACCCAAACGCCCCTGCAGTTTTCAAAATATCCCAAACATCCCAAATTCGATACCTGAGCCATATTTTGGACCCAAATTCTGGCTCTCTGCACCTATTCGTGGTTTGAAATTCCGACTTTTTGTACCAAAATATGCCAATTACTGAAAGCGGCGGTGGGTCACCCCCCTGCAGTTTTCAAAATATTCCAAACATCTTAAATTCGATACCTAAGCCATATTTTGGTCCCAAATTCTGGCTCTCTCGCTGTTTGAAATTCCGACTTTTTATACCAAAAATCTGCCAATTACTGAAAGAAGCGGTGGGTCACATTTTGCCCAAACCCCCCTGCAGTTTTCAAAATATCCCAAACTTCCCAAATTCGATACCTGAGACATATTTTGGACCCAAATTCTGGCTCTGCACCTATTCACAGTTTGAAATTCCGACTTTTTATACAAAAATTATGCCAATTACTGAGAGCGGCGGTGGGTCACATTTTGCCCAAACCCCCCTGCAGTTTTCAAAATATCCCCTACATCCCAAATTCGATACCTGAGCCATATTTTGGACCCAAATTCTGGATCTCTGCACCTATTAGCAGTTTGAATTTCCGACTTTTTATACCAGAAATAAGCCAATTACTAAAAGCGGCGGTGGGTCACATTTGCCCAAACCCCCCAGCAGTTTTCAAAATATCCCAAACATCCCAAATTCGATACATGAACCATATTTTGGACCCAAATTCTGGCTCTCTGCACCTATTCGCAGTTTGAAATTCCGACTTTTTATACCAAAAATATGCCAATTACTGCAAGCGGCGGTGGGTCACATTTTGCCCAAACCCCCTGCAGTTTTCAAAATATCCCATACATCCCAAATTCGATACCTGAGCCATATTTTGGACCCAAATTCTGGCTCTCTGCACCTATTCACAGTTTGAAATTCCGACTTTTTATACCAAAATTATGCCAATTACTGAGAGCGGCGGTGGGTCACATTTTGCCCAAACCCGCCTGCAGTTTTCAAAATATCCCATACATCCCAAATTCGATACCTGAGCCATATTTTGGACCCAAATTCTGGCTCTCTGCACCTATTCGCAGTTTGAAATTCCGGGTTTTATACCAAAAATATGCCAATTACTGAGAGTGGCGGTGGGTCACATTTTGCCCAAACCCGCCTGCAGTTTTCAAAATATCCCAAACATCCCAAATTCGATACATGAACCATATTTTGGACCCAAATTCTGGCTCTCTGCACCTATTCGCAGTTTGAAATTCCGACTTTTTATACCAAAAATATGCCAATTACTGCAAGCGGCAGTGGGTAACATTTTGCCCAAACCCCCCTGCAGTTTTCAAAATATCCCAAACATCCCAAATTCGATACCTGAGCCATATTTTGGACACAAATTCTGGCTCTCTGCACCTATTCGCTGTTTGAAATTCCGACTTTTTATACCAAAAATATGCCCATTACTGAACGCCGCGGTGGGTCACATTTTGCCCAAACGCCCTTGCAGTTTTCAAAATATCCCAAACATCCCAAATTCGATACCTGAGCCATATTTTGGACCCAAATTCTGGCTCTCTGCACCTATTCGTAGTTTGAAATTCCGACTTTTTGTACCAAAATATGCCAATTACTGAAAGCGGCGGTGGGTCACCCCCTGCAGTTTTCAAAATATTCCAAACATCCTAAATTCGATATCTAAGCCATATTTTGGTCCCAAATTCTGGCTCTCTCGCTGTTTGAAATTCCGACTTTTTATACCAAAAATCTGCCAATTACTGAACGAAGCGGTGGGTAACATTTTGCCCAAACCCCCCCTGCAGTTTTCAAAATATCCCAAACTTCCCAAATTCGATACCTGAGCCATATTTTGGACCCAAATTCTGGATCTCTGCCCCTATTAGCAGTTTGAATTTCCGACTTTTTATACCAAAAATAAGCCAATTACTGAAAGAGGTGGTGGGTCACATTTGCCCAAACCCCCCAGCAGTTTTCAAAAAATCCCAAACATCCCAAATTCGATACCTGAGCCATATTTTGGACCCAAATACTGGCTCTCTGCACCTATTCGCAGTTTGAAATTCCGGGTTTTATACCAAAAATATGCCAATTACTGAAAGTGGCGGTGGGTCACATTTTGCCCAAACCCGCCTGCAGTTTTCAAAATATCCCAAACATCCCAAATTCGATACATGAACCATATTTTGGACCCAATTTCTGGCACTCTGCACCTATTCGCAGTTTGAAATTCCGACTTTTTTATACCAAAAATATGCCAATTACTGCAAGCGTCGGTGGGTAACATTTTGCCCAAACCCCCCTGCAGTTTTCAAAATATCCCAAACATCCCAAATTCGATACCTGAGCCATATTTTGGACCCAAATTCTGGCTCTCTGCACCTATTCGCTGTTTGAAATTCCGACTTTTTATACCAAAAATATGCCAATTACTGAAAGCGGCGGTGGATCACATTTTGCCCAAACCCCCCTGCAGTTTTCAAAATATCCCAAACATCCCAAATTTGATACCTGAGCCCTATTTTGGACCCAAATTCTGGCTCTCTGCACCTATTCGCAGTTTGAAATTCCGACTTTTTATACAAAAAATTTGCCAATTATTGAAAGCGGCGGTGAGTCACATTTTGCCCAAACCCCCCTGCATTTTTCAAAATATCCCAAATTCGATACCTGAGCCATATTTTGGACCCAAATTCTGGCTCTCTGCACCTATTCGCAGTTTGAAATTCCGGGTTTTATACCAAAAATATGCCAATTACTGAAAGTAGCGGTGGGTCACATTTTGCCCAAACCCGCCTGCAGTTCTCAAAATATCCCAAACATCCCAATTTCGATACATGAACCATATTTTGGACCCAAATTCTGGCTCTCTGCACCTATTCGCAGTTTGAAACTCCGACTTTTTATACCAAAAATATGCCAATTACTGGAAGCGGCGGTGGGTCACATTTTGCCCAAACCTCCCTGCAGATTTCAAAATATCCCATACATCCCAAATTCGATACCTGAGCCATATTTTGGAAACAAATTCTGGCTCTCTGCACCTATTCGCAGTTTGAAATTCCGAATTTTTATACCAAAAATATGCCATTTACTGAAAGCGGCGGTGGGTCACATTTTGCCCAAACCCCCCTGCAGTTCTCAAAACATCCCAATCATCCCAAATTCGATACCTTAGCCATATTTTGGACCCAAATTCTGGCTCTCTGCATCTATTCGCAGTTTTAAATTCCGACTTTTTATACCAAAAATATGCCCATTACTGAACGCCGCGGTGGGTCACATTTTACCCAAACGCCCCTGCAGTTTTCAAAATATCCCAAACATCCCAAATTCGATACCTGAGCCATATTTTGGACCCAAATTCTGGCTCTCTGCACCTATTCGTGGTTTGAAATTCCGACTTTTTGTACCAAAATATGCCAATTACTGAAAGCGGCGGTGGGTCACCCCCCTGCAGTTTTCAAAATATTCCAAACATCTTAAATTCGATACCTAAGCCATATTTTGGTCCCAAATTCTGGCTCTCTCGCTGTTTGAAATTCCGACTTTTTATACCAAAAATCTGCCAATTACTGAAAGAAGCGGTGGGTCACATTTTGCCCAAACCCCCCTGCAGTTTTCAAAATATCCCAAACTTCCCAAATTCGATACCTGAGACATATTTTGGACCCAAATTCTGGCTCTCTGCACCTATTCACAGTTTGAAATTCCGACTTTTTATACAAAAATTATGCCAATTACTGAGAGCGGCAGTGGGTCACATTTTGCCCAAACCCCCCTGCAGTTTTCAAAATATCCCCTACATCCCAAATTCGATACCTGAGCCATATTTTGGACCCAAATTCTGGATCTCTGCACCTATTAGCAGTTTGAATTTCCGACTTTTTATACCAGAAATAAGCCAATTACTAAAAGCGGCGGTGGGTCACATTTGCCCAAACCCCCCAGCAGTTTTCAAAATATCCCAAACATCCCAAATTCGATACATGAACCATATTTTGGACCCAAATTCTGGCTCTCTGCACCTATTCGCAGTTTGAAATTCCGACTTTTTATACCAAAAATATGCCAATTACTGCAAGCGGCGGTGGGTCACATTTTGCCCAAACCCCCTGCAGTTTTCAAAATATCCCATACATCCCAAATTCGATACCTGAGCCATATTTTGGACCCAAATTCTGGCTCTCTGCTCCTATTCACAGTTTGAAATTCCGAATTTTTATACCAAAATTATGCCAATTACTGAGAGCGGCGGTGGGTCACATTTTGCCCAAACCCCCCTGCAGTTTTCAAAATATCCCCTACATCCCAAATTCGATACCTGAGCCATATTTTGGACCCAAATTCTGGCTCTCTGCACCTATTAGCAGTTTGAAATTCCGACTTTTTATACCAAAAAAAAGCCAATTACTGAAAGCGGCGGTGGGTCACATTTGCCCAAACCCCCCAGCAGTTTTCAAAAAATCCCCAAACATCCCAAATTCGATACCTGAGCCATATTTTGGACCCAAATACTGGCTCTCTGCACCTATTCGCAGTTTGAAATTCCGGGTTTTATACCAAAAATATGCCAATTACTGAAAGTGGCGGTGGGTCACATTTTGCCCAAACCCGCCTGCAGTTTTCAAAATATCCCAAATTCGATACATGAACCATATTTTGGACCCAAATTCTGGCTCTCTGCACCTATTCGCAGTTTGAAATTCCGACTTTTTATACCAAAAATATGCAAATTACTGCAAGCGGCAGTGGGTAACACTTTGCCCAAACCCCCCTGCAGTTTTCAAAATATCCCAAACATCCCAAATTCGATACCTGAGCCATATTTTGGACACAAATTCTGGCTCTCTGCACCTATTCGCTGTTTGAAATTCCGACTTTTTATACCAAAAATATGCCCATTACTGAACGCCGCGGTGGGTCACATTTTGCCCAAACGCCCTTGCAGTTTTCAAAATATCCCAAACATCCCAAATTCGATACCTGAGCCATATTTTGGACCCAAATTCTGGCTCTCTGCACCTATTCGTAGTTTGAAATTCCGACTTTTTGTACCAAAATATGCCAATTACTGAAAGCGGCGGTGGGTCACCCCCTGCAGTTTTCAAAATATTCCAAACATCCTAAATTCGATATCTAAGCCATATTTTGGTCCCAAATTCTGGCTCTCTCGCTGTTTGAAATTCCGACTTTTTATACCAAAAATCTGCCAATTACTGAACGAAGCGGTGGGTAACATTTTGCCCAAACCCCCCCTGCAGTTTTCAAAATATCCCAAACTTCCCAAATTCGATACCTGAGCCATATTTTGGACCCAAATTCTGGATCTCTGCCCCTATTAGCAGTTTGAATTTCCGACTTTTTATACCAAAAATAAGCCAATTACTGAAAGAGGTGGTGGGTCACATTTGCCCAAACCCCCCAGCAGTTTTCAAAAAATCCCAAACATCCCAAATTCGATACCTGAGCCATATTTTGGACCCAAATACTGGCTCTCTGCACCTATTCGCAGTTTGAAATTCCGGGTTTTATACCAAAAATATGCCAATTACTGAAAGTGGCGGTGGGTCACATTTTGCCCAAACCCGCCTGCAGTTTTCAAAATATCCCAAACATCCCAAATTCGATACATGAACCATATTTTGGACCCAATTTCTGGCACTCTGCACCTATTCGCAGTTTGAAATTCCGAATTTTTTATACCAAAAATATGCCAATTACTGCAAGCGGCAGTGGGTAACATTTTGCCCAAACCCCCCTGCAGTTTTCAAAATATCCCAAACATCCCAAATTCGATACCTGAGCCATATTTTGGACCCAAATTCTGGCTCTCTGCACCTATTCGCTGTTTGAAATTCCGACTTTTTATACCAAAAATATGCCAATTACTGAAAGCGGCGGTGGATCACATTTTGCCCAAACCCCCCTGCAGTTTTCAAAATATCCAATACATCCCAAATTCGATACCTGAGCCATATTTTGGACCCAAATTCTGGCTCTCTGCACCTATTCACAGTTTGAAATTCCGACTTTTTATACCAAAATTATGCCAATTACTGAGAGCGGCGGTGGGTCACATTTTGCCCAAACCCCCCTGCAGTTCTCAAAATATCCCCTACATCCCAAATTCGATACCTGAGCCATATTTTGGACCCAAATTCTGGCTCTCTGCACCTATTAGCAGTTTGAAATTCCGACTTTTTATACCAAAAATAAGCCAATTACTGAAAGCGGCGGTGGGTCACATTTGCCCAAACCCCCCAGCAGTTTTCAAAAAATCCCCAAACATCCCAAATTCGATACCTGAGCTATATTTTGGACCCAAATACTGGCTCTCTGCACCTATTCGCAGTTTGAAATTCCGGGTTTTATACCAAAAATATGCCAATTACTGAAAGTGGCGGTGGGTCACATTTTGCCCAAACCCGCCTGCAGTTTTCAAAATATCCCAAACATCCCAAATTCGATACATGAACCATATTTTGGACCCAAATTCTGGCTCTCTGCACCTATTCGCAGTTTGAAATTCCGAATTTTTATACCAAAAATATGCCAATTACTGCAAGCGGCAGTGGGTAACATTTTGCCCAAACCCCCCTGCAGTTTTCAAAATATCCCAAACATCCCAAATTCGATACCTGAGCCATATTTTGGACCCAAATTCTGGCTCTCTGCACCTATTCGCTGTTTGAAATTCCGAATTTTTATACCAAAAATATGCCAATTACTGAAAGCGGCGGTGGGTCAAATTTTGCCCAAACCCTCCTGCAGTTCTCAAAACATCACAAACATCTCAAATTCGATACCTTAGCCATATTTTGGACCAAAATTCTGGCTCTCTGCACCTATTCGCAGTTTAAAATTCCGACTTTTTATACCAAAAATATGCCCATTACTGAACGCCGCGGTGGGTCACATTTTGCCCAAACGCCCTTGCAGTTTTCAAAATATCCCAAACATCCCAAATTCGATACCTGAGCCATATTTTGGACCCAAATTCTGGCTCTCTGCACCTATTCGTAGTTTGAAATTCCGACTTTTTGTACCAAAATATGCCAATTACTGAAAGCGGCGGTGGGTCACCCCCTGCAGTTTTCAAAATATTCCAAACATCCTAAATTCGATATCTAAGCCATATTTTGGTCCCAAATTCTGGCTCTCTCGCTGTTTGAAATTGCGACTTTTTATACCAAAAATCTGCCAATTACTGAACGAAGCGGTGGGTAACATTTTGCCCAAACCCCCCCTGCAGTTTTCAAAATATCCCAAACTTCCCAAATTCGATACCTGAGCCATATTTTGGACCCAAATTCTGGATCTCTGCCCCTATTAGCAGTTTGAAATTCCGACTTTTTATACCAAAAATAAGCCAATTACTGAAAGAGGTGGTGGGTCACATTTGCCCAAACCCCCCAGCAGTTTTCAAAAAATCCCAAACATCCCAAATTCGATACCTGAGCCATATTTTGGACCCAAATACTGGCTCTCTGCACCTATTCGCAGTTTGAAATTCCGGGTTTTATACCAAAAATATGCCAATTACTGAAAGTGGCGGTGGGTCACATTTTGCCCAAACCCGCCTGCAGTTTTCAAAATATCCCAAACATCCCAAATTCGATACATGAACCATATTTTGGACCCAAATTCTGGCACTCAGCACCTATTCGCAGTTTGAAATTCCGACTTTTTATACCAAAAATATGCCAATTACTGCAAGCGGCGGTGGGTAACATTTTGCCCAAACCCCCCTGCAGTTTTCAAAATATCCCAAACATCCCAAATTCGATACCTGAGCCATATTTTGGACCCAAATTCTGGCTCTCTGCCCCTATTCGCTGTTTGAAATTCCGACTTTTTATACCAAAAATATGCCAATTACTGAAAGCGGCGGTGGGTCACATTTTGCCCAAACCCCCCTGCAGTTTTCAAAATATCCCAAATTCGTTACCTGAGCCCTATTTTGGACCCAAATTCTGGCTCTCTGCACCTATTCGCAGTTTGAAATTCCGACTTTTTATACAAAAAATTTGCCAATTATTGAAAGCGGCGGTGAGTCTCATTTTGCCCAAACCCCCCTGCAGTTTTCAAAATATCCCAAACATCCTAAATTCGATACCTGAGCCATATTTTGGACCCAAATTCAGGCTTTCTGTACCTATTCGGAGTTTGAAATTCCGACTTTTTATACCAAAAATCTGCCATATGATATACACAACAGAGGTCCCAGTACAGAGCCCTGAGGTACTCAACTAACGACATTATCCCAATCTGACTTAACCCCGTTTATACTAAGTCTCTGTTTCCTTTGGAATAGCCATGCCCTAATCCAACTTAATATAGCACCCCCAATACATAAGAACAAAGGCAACTGCAGAAGGCCCATTGGCCCATACGAGGCAGCTCCTATTTATAACCACCCAATCCCACTCATATACATGTCCAACCCATGCTTGAAACAATCGAGGGACCCCACCTCCACCAAGTTACGTGGTAATTGGTTCCACAAATACCATGAGCTTCTATTTTTTTAACTCACTTTTGGTATATTACACTAAGAGTAGAAGTCTAAGAAATAAAATAAAGAAATTAAATGCTCTTTTCTGCGCAGAAAAAAATAGATATTATCGCGCTTACCGAAACGTGGATGAATGTACAAAATAGAGAACAATTAGGTGAATATCAAATAAATGAATTTAAACTATTTCACAGAGATAGATGTATTAAACGAGGAGGGGAAGTAGCGATATACGTTAGGGACAATTTGAAATGTAGTCTCAAAGAGGGAATCAATTCTGAGCCACACACAGAAACTATTTGGATAGAATTAAACAAAAAAACAAATATTAGTATATTAGGAGTTATACATAGGCCACCAAATTTAGACGGAATGGAAGCAAAGTATCTATGGGATGAAATATCTAGAGCATCTAGATCTAACAGTATTTATGTCATTGGTGACTTTAATTTGAATGGTCCCAGGACTATATGCAACTGAAAACTCACACCCCAGAAGTGACTAGAACCCTTACTGCTAGGAGCACTCAGCTTGAGTACAGGATCCCTTAACCAATCGACCAACACGACCACCACACCACACACTAGAAAGTGAAGGGACGACGATTTCTTGTGTGTGATATGTAGGTCAAAATATTTCTGTCACGTTTTTGGGACTCTTCATCTAAAATTACAGCTTAACTTGGTTGAGGTGGGCAGCTGCTAGTGGCCCATACGAGGCAGCGGCTATTGGCCCATACGAGGCAGCGCTATTGGCCTATAAGAGGCAGCTGCTCTTTATAACCACCAAATCCCACTCATATACATGTCCCAACCCACGCTTGAAACAATCGAAGGACCCTCTATCGAGGGCTGGGGTTGTTGCTGTTGGGAACTCGTTGGAACCAGTGGATAGAGGTGTTTGGGTTTAAACTGTTTGTAGATAGTGGAATGGGAATTGATTTGGAGGAAGGAGGTAATAAAAGTGTGTTTGAGGGAGAAAGAAATTGGCAAAATGATCAAGGAAAATGAAGGGCCTCAAAATAACAATTCACTTAGTGTATATTACACTAACAGTAGAAGTCTAAGAAATAAACTTCTACTATTTCTGTCACGTTTTTGGGACTCTTCATCTAAAATTACCGCGTAACATGGTTGAGGTTACCCTCGATTGTTTCAAACATGGATTGGAAATGTATATGAGTGGGATTGGGTGGTTATAAATAGGAGGTGCCTCGTATTGGACAATAGGCTTTCTGCAGTTCAAACTGCATCAATAAATATTCAATTTCAACAAATATCTGCAAAGCAAAGGTATTTGTTTTATATGTCCACGGCCACCCCATGAAATAATGAACAGAGCAACCGAAATTCCTCTGTTCAGATATAAAGCGTTGTTTTGCACAAAACTGCATCCTGCGGGCCATAAATTGCAAGCGACCATGAAGATCCCATCCATCTACAGCTCTCCAGTTTAAGCAATTGATATCGACATATTAGTATCTGCTATTGATAATGGTAATGGCTTCAGAGAGCGTACCTACCCAAACGGGTTATTAATTCCCTTGCCACCTTTTGTGTGGGTTAATCTCTACCAATCAATCAGGGATCTGAGTTCTAACAGTTTTGTAACAACATGCAGAACAATGCTTTGGTTTAGGACAATAAAGTAGGAATTCCGAATTACATCTTTTTAAGAAGAAATTATGTCTATCCTGCATTTGAAGCAATTCAACGACACAAGTTTCATAAATCAAATCATACTTCTCACACATACTTTTTCACATTTCTTCACTTGAATATTCATAAGTTTGTGTTAAATAGGTTAAATAAGGTAATCTGTGGGTTGTCCATTTCATGTTTTATTGATTAAAGTCATTACATTTACAGTATAAAAAATGCGTGAGTATATAACATATAATCATTTGCAGTCTCCGTGGTGTAGTGGTAAGACACTCGCCTGGCGTTCCGCGAGCGCTATGTCATGGGTTCGTATCCTGGCCGGGGAGGATTTACTGGGCGCAAATTCTTAACTGTAGCCTCTGTTTAACGCAACAGTAAAATGTGTACTTGGATGAAAAAACGATTCTTCGCGGCAGGGGATCGTATTCCAGGGACCATAGGATTAAGGACTTGCCCGAAACGCTACGCGTACTAGTGGCTGTACAAGAATGTAACAACTCTTGTATATATCTCAAAAAAAAAAAAAAATAATGATGACGAAACCTTAACTCACACGATGCAGAAGCGGCAAAGTTGGAGGCGCTTCTCCATCCGTGTGGTTTGGTCTTAATCAAATTTCCTGCAGCTATCTCTGTTGCCGAAATTGCAAGTGTCATTGTTGCCATAAATTATCATATTGTGGTTGACGTAAATGTACACTCATTGTGGCAGAGCCCTGCGAGTGTTTTTCCAGGCCAGAATGTCAGCCTGGAGGTGGGGCAGACGACTGAAGGAGCCGTGGACAAGAGGGTGGCACGTGAAGGGGTCGGAGGCTGACTCCAGCAGTAAGCGGACCAGCATCGACTCGTCTATCACCATCTTGGACGACAGCAGCAACACCGGCGCCTCCATCACCACCTGCGTCACGCTGTCTACAAACTCCTCAGGGACTGCTTCCAAGGATTCCTGACGCGATACTGACAAATAATGGAAAAAGCAGAAATCTGTTGTCTGTTTACTAAGGTGAGAGAACTGCTGTGCATAGTCACGTTTTAGAATCCGGAAAACATATATAAATCTTTCCTCTACAGATATTTTTTGGTAAATATCACCTAAATCAGCGACGAGTTCTTTGGAACGTTTACTATCCTTGAGCTGTAATGCAGAGCACACTGTAACTGCAGAGTCTGTGAGAGTAACCAGGAACTCTGCAGCGACTTGAGCATGTCCGGGAACCCCATAGGCTGTGGGAGTTGTGTCAACCAACATCTTATAGATATGCAAAATTTCGTTGAACGTGCATAAATTCCCTTCAATACAGGAGCACATTTTGTTTATTCCAGCTCGATATTCCGCTAGAGTAGCCTCCACCATTTGCTTTAAAAGGTGGACCAGATGGTTGAAAAAGTATGCCTCTGTTCCAATCTTAAGTTTCCTTACCTAATCCACAGCTGCAGCAGCGACACCATCTAGGTGTCCCCATTTATTAAGGCTATCTAACACACTCTTGAGAGGATTAAAGAGACTCGCATGTAAGTAACCGGACATCAGATGGTCCAGAGTTATGTAGTGAATAGTGTTGACCAACCCTGCAGCTGCCTGCATACCCGAGGCGGCATCCTGAAGGTACGTCTCTGGCCACATCCCGATCAAATGCAGCAGTTCCAGCCACAGGTGCGGGTTGGGGCAGGCTTCATCGTCGCAGAACATGGCGAGTACCCAGGATTTCAAGGCAGTAGACTCGAGTGAGGCAAAATTTAAGTTGTTGTTTGTCGCCCAGGTATTTGCTAGATTAATAATTTCCCAGATAACGTCCTCCCATTGTCCTGTTATCCTAACCAACATCGTCGTATGCGTGGAGAGAGTTAAGATCCATAAAACTCAAAGCTGGATTTTACTCTCAAATAAACTCACTAAACCTCTCTCATTCGTAATAAAATTATGAAGATTTTCCCCTGACAATTTTACTGCTCTTATGTTCTTAGAATTTCGTATGGATCATTTAATGAAGGGAAGTTCCAAACCATAGATATGAGAAATTGTGGGAGTTTTGGAAAAGAAATATCGCGATCCATGGGAAAATATTTGATAGTATCCAATGTCTCAGAACCGACAAGTAATAAAGAAATGTTCTAATGCCCAACCACAAGGGTAAATAACTGATCAAGAGAGAGAGAGAGAGAGAGAGAGAGAGAGAGGATTAAGCCACCCAAAAGGTGGCTTGGGCATGAATAGCCCATAAGTGGTGGCCCTTTTGAGCCATTTTCAGTATCAATAGATGATACTGGAGATCTGTGGAGGTGCGACTGCACACTGCGTGACGGGAGATGTCTCCCGTACTGATCAAGACAACTATGAGGTAATATATAGTTGTAGAGGGTAGAGGAGAGGTGAGGGCCTGAGTGAGGTGCACGGACACCAGCTTGACGATGGTTCAATTTCGGTTAAAGCAATTTAATCTTTTAGACAGTTAAATATTCATGTGGTATCACTGTGTGTAGTTAGCTTTGCTACTAAAGACACCTGCGTATAGGGGTGCGAACTTAAGAACATAAGAACAAAGGCAACTGCAGAAGGCCTATTGGCCCATACGAGGCAGCTCCTATTTATAACCACCCAATCCCACTCATATACTTGTCCAACCCGCGCTTGAAACAATCGAGGGACCCCACCTACAGCACGTTACGCGGTAATTGGTTCCAAAAATCAACAACCCTGTTACTGAACCAGTATTTACCCAAGTCTTTCCTAAATCTAAACTTATCCAATTTATACCCATTGTTTCGTGTTCTGTCTTGTGTTGATACTTTTAATACCCTATTAATATCCCCTTTGTTATGTCCATTCACCCACTTGTAAACCTCTATCATGTCACCCCTAACTCTTCGCCTTTCCAGTGAATGCAACTTAAGCTTTGTTAATCTTTCTTCATATGAAAGATTTCTAATTTGGGGAATTAACTTAGTCATACTACGCTGGACACGTTCAAGTGAATTTATATCCATTCTATAATATGGCGACCAAAACTGAACTGCATAATCTAAATGGGGCCTAACTAGAGCAAGATATAGCTTGAGAACCACACCAGGTGTCTTAAGAACATAAGAACATAAGAACAAAGGTAACTGCAGAAGGCCTATTGGCCCATACGAGGCAGCTCCTATTCTATAACCACCCAATCCCACTCATATACTTGTCCAACCCGTGCTTGAAACAATCGAGGGACCCCACCTCCACAATGTTACGCGGCAATTGGTTCCACAAATCAACAACCCTGTTACTGAACCAGTATTTACCCAAGTCTTTCCTAAATCTAAACTTATCCAATTTATATCCATTGTTTCGTGTTCTGTCCTGTGTTGATACTTTTAATACCCTATTAATATCCCCCCGGTTATGTCCATTCATCCACTTGTAAACCTCTATCATGTCACCCCTAACTCTTCGCCTTTCCAGTGAATGCAACTTAAGCTTTGTTAATCTTTCTTCATATGAAAGATTTCTAATTTGGGGAATTAACTTAGTCATCCTACGCTGGACACGTTCAAGTGAATTTATATCCATTCTATAATATGGCGACCAAAACTGAACTGCATAATCTAAATGGGGCCTAACTAGAGCAAGATATAGCTTGAGAACCACACCAGGTGTCTTGTTACTAACGCTGCGATTAATAAATCCAAGTGTCCGATTTGCCTTATTACGAACATTTATGCATTGATCCTTTTGTTTTAAATTCTTACTAATCATAACTCCCAGATCCCTTTCGCAATCACAACACTATCTAGCTCGTATCTTGTAACTCTATCATCATTACCTAACCTCAGAACTTTACATTTATCAGCATTAAACTGCATCTGCCAATCCTTTGACCATTTCAAAACCCTATCTAGATCAACTTGAAGTGATAGTGAGTCCTCCTCCGAATTAATTTCCCTACCGATTTTCGTATCATCGGCAAATTTGCAAATGTTGCTACTCAAACCTGAATCTAAATCATTTATTCAATCAATCATAATGAAATTCCGACTTTTTATACCAAAAAAAAGCCAATTACTGAAAGCGGCGGTGGGTCACATTTGCCCAAACCCCCCAGCAGTTTTCAAAAAATCCCCAAACATCCCAAATTCGATACCTGAGCCATATTTTGGACCCAAATACTGGCTCTCTGCACCTATTCGCAGTTTGAAATTCCGGGTTTTATACCAAAAATATGCCAATTACTGAAAGTGGCGGTGGGTCACATTTTGCCCAAACCCGCCTGCAGTTTTCAAAATATCCCAAATTCGATACATGAACCATATTTTGGACCCAAATTCTGGCTCTCTGCACCTATTCGCAGTTTGAAATTCCGACTTTTTATACCAAAAATATGCCAATTACTGCAAGCGGCAGTGGGTAACACTTTGCCCAAACCCCCCTGCAGTTTTCAAAATATCCCAAACATCCCAAATTCGATACCTGAGCCATATTTTGGACACAAATTCTGGCTCTCTGCACCTATTCGCTGTTTGAAATTCCGACTTTTTATACCAAAAATATGCCCATTACTGAACGCCGCGGTGGGTCACATTTTGCCCAAACGCCCTTGCAGTTTTCAAAATATCCCAAACATCCCAAATTCGATACCTGAGCCATATTTTGGACCCAAATTCTGGCTCTCTGCACCTATTCGTAGTTTGAAATTCCGACTTTTTGTACCAAAATATGCCAATTACTGAAAGCGGCGGTGGGTCACCCCCTGCAGTTTTCAAAATATTCCAAACATCCTAAATTCGATATCTAAGCCATATTTTGTTCCCAAATTCTGGCTCTCTCGCTGTTTGAAATTCCGACTTTTTATACCAAAAATCTGCCAATTACTGAACGAAGCGGTGGGTAACATTTTGCCCAAACCCCCCCTGCAGTTTTCAAAATATCCCAAACTTCCCAAATTCGATACCTGAGCCATATTTTGGACCCAAATTCTGGATCTCTGCCCCTATTAGCAGTTTGAATTTCCGACTTTTTATACCAAAAATAAGCCAATTACTGAAAGAGGTGGTGGGTCACATTTGCCCAAACCCCCCAGCAGTTTTCAAAAAATCCCAAACATCCCAAATTCGATACCTGAGCCATATTTTGGACCCAAATTCTGGCTCTCTGCACCTATTCGCAGTTTGAAATTCCGGGTTTTATACCAAAAATATGCCAATTACTGAAAGTGGCGGTGGGTCACATTTTGCCCAAACCCGCCTGCAGTTCTCAAAATATCCCAAACATCCCAATTTCGATACATGAACCATATTTTGGACCCAAATTCTGGTTCTCTGCACCTATTCGCAGTTTGAAACTCCGACTTTTTATACCAAAAATATGCCAATTACTGGAAGCGGCGGTGGGTCACATTTTGCCCAAACCTCCCTGCAGTTTTCAAAATATCCCATACATCCCAAATTCGATACCTGAGCCATATTTTGGAAACAAATTCTGGCTCTCTGCACCTATTCGCAGTTTGAAATTCCGAATTTTTATACCAAAAATATGCCATTTACTGAAAGCGGCGGTGGGTCACATTTTGCCCAAACCCCCCCTGCAGTTCTCAAAACATCCCAAACATCCCAAATTCGATACCTGAGCCATATTTTGGACCCAAATTCTGGCTCTCTGCACCTATTCGTGGTTTGAAATTCCGAATTTTTGTACCAAAATATGCCAATTACTGAAAGCGGCGGTGGGTCACCCCCCTGCAGTTTTCAAAATATTCCAAACATCTTAAATTCGATACCTAAGCCATATTTTGGTCCCAAATTCTGGCTCTCTCGCTGTTTGAAATTCCGACTTTTTATACCAAAAATCTGCCAATTACTGAAAGAAGCGGTGGGTCACATTTTGCCCAAACCCCCCTGCAGTTTTCAAAATATCCCAAACTTCCCAAATTCGATACCTGAGACATATTTTGGACCCAAATTCTGGCTCTCTGCACCTATTCACAGTTTGAAATTCCGACTTTTTATACAAAAATTATGCCAATTACTGAGAGCGGCGGTGGGTCACATTTTGCCCAAACCCCCCTGCAGTTTTCAAAATATCCCCTACATCCCAAATTCGATACCTGAGCCATATTTTGGACCCAAATTCTGGATCTCTGCACCTATTAGCAGTTTGAATTTCCGACTTTTTATACCAGAAATAAGCCAATTACTAAAAGCGGCGGTGGGTCACATTTGCCCAAACCCCCCAGCAGTTTTCAAAATATCCCAAACATCCCAAATTTGATACATGAACCATATTTTGGACCCAAATTCTGGCTCTCTGCACCTATTCGCAGTTTGAAATTCCGACTTTTTATACCAAAAATATGCCAATTACTGCAAGCGGCGGTGGGTCACATTTTGCCCAAACCCCCTGCAGTTTTCAAAATATCCCATACATCCCAAATTCGATACCTGAGCCATATTTTGGACCCAAATTCTGGCTCTCTGCACCTATTCACAGTTTGAAATTCCGACTTTTTATACCAAAATTATGCCAATTACTGAGAGCGGCGGTGGGTCACATTTTGCCCAAACCCCCCTGCAGTTCTCAAAATATCCCCTACATCCCAAATTCGATACCTGAGCCATATTTTGGACCCAAATTCTGGCTCTCTGCACCTATTAGCAGTTTGAAATTCCGACTTTTTATACCAAAAATAAGCCAATTACTGAAAGCGGCGGTGGGTCACATTTGCCCAAACCCCCCAGCAGTTTTCAAAAAATCCCCAAACATCCCAAATTCGATACCTGAGCTATATTTTGGACCCAAATACTGGCTCTCTGCACCTATTCGCAGTTTGAAATTCCGGGTTTTATACCAAAAATATGCCAATTACTGAAAGTGGCGGTGGGTCACATTTTGCCCAAACCCGCCTGCAGTTTTCAAAATATCCCAAACATCCCAAATTCGATACATGAACCATATTTTGGACCCAAATTCTGGCTCTCTGCACCTATTCGCAGTTTGAAATTCCGACTTTTTATACCAAAAATATGCCAATTACTGCAAGCGGCAGTGGGTAACATTTTGCCCAAACCCCCCTGCAGTTTTCAAAATATCCCAAATTCGATACCTGAGCCATATTTTGGACCCAAATTCTGGCTCTCTGCACCTATTCGCTGTTTGAAATTCCGAATTTTTATACCAAAAATATGCCAATTACTGAAAGCGGCGGTGGGTCAAATTTTGCCCAAACCCTCCTGCAGTTCTCAAAACATCACAAACATCTCAAATTCGATACCTTAGCCATATTTTGGACCAAAATTCTGGCTCTCTGCACCTATTCGCAGTTTAAAATTCCGACTTTTTATACCAAAAATATGCCCATTACTGAACGCCGCGGTGGGTCACATTTTGCCCAAACGCCCTTGCAGTTTTCAAAATATCCCAAACATCCCAAATTCGATACCTGAGCCATATTTTGGACCCAAATTCTGGCTCTCTGCACCTATTCGTAGTTTGAAATTCCGACTTTTTGTACCAAAATATGCCAATTACTGAAAGCGGCGGTGGGTCACCCCCTGCAGTTTTCAAAATATTCCAAACATCCTAAATTCGATATCTAAGCCATATTTTGGTCCCAAATTCTGGCTCTCTCGCTGTTTGAAATTGCGACTTTTTATACCAAAAATCTGCCAATTACTGAACGAAGCGGTGGGTAACATTTTGCCCAAACCCCCCCTGCAGTTTTCAAAATATCCCAAACTTCCCAAATTCGATACCTGAGCCATATTTTGGACCCAAATTCTGGATCTCTGCCCCTATTAGCAGTTTGAAATTCCGACTTTTTATACCAAAAATAAGCCAATTACTGAAAGAGGTGGTGGGTCACATTTGCCCAAACCCCCCAGCAGTTTTAAAAAAATCCCAAACATCCCAAATTCGATACCTGAGCCATATTTTGGACCCAAATACTGGCTCTCTGCACCTATTCGCAGTTTGAAATTCCGGGTTTTATACCAAAAATATGCCAATTACTGAAAGTGGCGGTGGGTCACATTTTGCCCAAACCCGCCTGCAGTTTTCAAAATATCCCAAACATCCCAAATTCGATACATGAACCATATTTTGGACCCAAATTCTGGCACTCAGCACCTATTCGCAGTTTGAAATTCCGACTTTTTATACCAAAAATATGCCAATTACTGCAAGCGGCGGTGGGTAACATTTTGCCCAAACCCCCCTGCAGTTTTCAAAATATCCCAAACATCCCAAATTCGATACCTGAGCCATATTTTGGACCCAAATTCTGGCTCTCTGCACCTATTCGCTGTTTGAAATTCCGACTTTTTATACCAAAAATATGCCAATTACTGAAAGCGGCGGTGGGTCACATTTTGCCCAAACCCCCCTGCAGTTTTCAAAATATCCCAAATTCGTTACCTGAGCCCTATTTTGGACCCAAATTCTGGCTCTCTGCACCTATTCGCAGTTTGAAATTCCGACTTTTTATACAAAAAATTTGCCAATTATTGAAAGCGGCGGTGAGTCTCATTTTGCCCAAACCCCCCTGCAGTTTTCAAAATATCCCAAACATCCTAAATTCGATACCTGAGCCATATTTTGGACCCAAATTCAGGCTTTCTGTACCTATTCGGAGTTTGAAATTCCGACTTTTTATACCAAAAATCTGCCATATGATATACACAACAGAGGTCCCAGTACAGAGCCCTGAGGTACTCAACTAACGACATTATCCCAATCTGACTTAACCCCGTTTATACTAAGTCTCTGTTTCCTTTGGAATAGCCATGCCCTAATCCAACTTAATATAGCACCCCCAATACATAAGAACAAAGGCAACTGCAGAAGGCCCATTGGCCCATACGAGGCAGCTCCTATTTATAACCACCCAATCCCACTCATATACATGTCCAACCCATGCTTGAAACAATCGAGGGACCCCACCTCCACCAAGTTACGTGGTAATTGGTTCCACAAATACCATGAGCTTCTATTTTTTTAACTCACTTTTGGTATATTACACTAAGAGTAGAAGTCTAAGAAATAAAATAAAGAAATTAAATGCTCTTTTCTGCACAGAAAAAAATAGATATTATCGCGCTTACCGAAACGTGGATGAATGTACAAAATAGAGAACAATTAGGTGAATATCAAATAAATGGATTTAAACTATTTCACAGAGATAGATGTATTAAACGAGGAGGGGAAGTAGCGATATACGTTAGGGACAATTTGAAATGTAGTCTCAAAGAGGGAATCAATTCTGAGCCACACACAGAAACTATTTGGATAGAATTAAACAAAAAAACAAATATTAGTATATTAGGAGTTATACATAGGCCACCAAATTTAGACGGAATGGAAGCAAAGTATCTATGGGATGAAATATCTAGAGCATCTAGATCTAACAGTATTTATGTCATTGGTGACTTTAATTTGAATGGTCCCAGGACTATATGCAACTGAAAACTCACACCCCAGAAGTGACTAGAACCCTTACTGCTAGGAGCACTCTGCTTGAGTACAGGATCCCTTAACCAATCGACCAACACGACCACCAGACCACACACTAGAAAGTGAAGGGACGACGATTTCTTGTGTGTGATATGTAGGTCAAAATATTTCTGTCGCGTTTTTGGGACTCTTCATCTAAAATTACAGCTTAACTTGGTTGAGGTGGGCAGCTGCTAGTGGCCCATACGAGGCAGCGGCTATTGGCCCATACGAGGCAGCGCTATTGGCCTATAAGAGGCAGCTGCTCTTTATAACCACCAAATCCCACTCATATACATGTCCCAACCCACGCTTGAAACAATCGAAGGACCCTCTATCGAGGGCTGGGGTTGTTGCTGTTGGGAACTCGTTGGAACCAGTGGATAGAGGTGTTTGGGTTTAAACTGTTTGTAGATAGTGGAATGGGAATTGATTTGGAGGAAGGAGGTAATAAAAGTGTGTTTGAGGGAGAAAGAAATTGGCAAAATGATCAAGGAAAATGAAGGGCCTCAAAATAACAATTCACTTAGGGTATATTACACTAACAGTAGAAGTCTAAGAAATAAACTTCTACTATTTCTGTCACGTTTTTGGGACTCTTCATCTAAAATTACCGCGTAACATGGTTGAGGTTACCCTCGATTGTTTCAAACATGGATTGGAAATGTATATGAGTGGGATTGGGTGGTTATAAATAGGAGGTGCCTCGTATTGGACAATAGGCTTTCTGCAGTTCAAACTGCATCAATAAATATTCAATTTCAACAAATATCTGCAAAGCAAAGGTATTTGTTTTATATGTCCACGGCCACCCCATGAAATAATGAACAGAGCAACCGAAATTCCTCTGTTCAGATATAAAGCGTTGTTTTGCACAAAACTGCATCCTGCGGGCCATAAATTGCAAGCGACCATGAAGATCCCATCCATCTACAGCTCTCCAGTTTAAGCAATTGATATCGACATATTAGTATCTGCTATTGATAATGGTAATGGCTTCAGAGAGCGTACCTACCCAAACGGGTTATTAATTCCCTTGCCACCTTTTGTGTGGGTTAATCTCTACCAATCAATCAGGGATCTGAGTTCTAACAGTTTTGTAACAACATGCAGAACAATGCTTTGGTTTAGGACAATAAAGTAGGAATTTCGAATTACATCTTTTTAAGAAGAAATTATGTCTATCCTGCATTTGAAGCAATTCAACGACACAAGTTTCATAAATCAAATCATACTTCTCACACATACTTTTTCACATTTCTTCACTTGAATATTCATAAGTTTGTGTTAAATAGGTTAAATAAGGTAATCTGTGGGTTGTCCATTTCATGTTTTATTGATTAAAGTCATTACATTTACAGTATAAAAAATGCGTGAGTATATAACATATAATCATTTGCAGTCTCCGTGGTGTAGTGGTAAGACACTCGCCTGGCGTTCCGCGAGCGCTATGTCATGGGTTCGTATCCTGGCCGGGGAGGATTTACTGGGCGCAAATTCTTAACTGTAGCCTCTGTTTAACGCAACAGTAAAATGTGTACTTGGATGAAAAAACGATTCTTCGCGGCAGGGGATCGTATTCCAGGGACCATAGGATTAAGGACTTGCCCGAAACGCTACGCGTACTAGTGGCTGTACAAGAATGTAACAACTCTTGTATATATCTCAAAAAAAAAAAATAATGATGACGAAACCTTAACTCACACGATGCAGAAGCAGCAAAGTTGGAGGCGCTTCTCCATCCGTGTGGTTTGGTCTTAATCAAATTTCCTGCAGCTATCTCTGTTGCCGAAATTGCAAGTGTCATTGTTGCCATAAATTATCATATTGTGGTTGACGTAAATGTACACTCATTGTGGCAGAGCCCTGCGAGTGTTTTTCCAGGCCAGAATGTCAGCCTGGAGGTGGGGCAGACGACTGAAGGAGCCGTGGACAAGAGGGTGGCACGTGAAGGGGTCGGAGGCTGACTCCAGCAGTAAGCGGACCAGCATCGACTCGTCTATCACCATCTTGGACGACAGCAGCAACACCGGCGCCTCCATCACCACCTGCGTCACGCTGTCTACAAACTCCTCAGGGACTGCTTCCAAGGATTCCTGACGCGATACTGACAAATAATGGAAAAAGCAGAAATCTGTTGTCTGTTTACTAAGGTGAGAGAACTGCTGTGCATAGTCACGTTTTAGAATCCGGAAAACATATATAAATCTTTCCTCTACAGATATTTTTTGGTAAATATCACCTAAATCAGCGACGAGTTCTTTGGAACGTTTACTATCCTTGAGCTGTAATGCAGAGCACACTGTAACTGCAGAGTCTGTGAGAGTAACCAGGAACTCTGCAGCGACTTGAGCATGTCCGGGAACCCCATAGGCTGTGGGAGTTGTGTCAACCAACATCTTATAGATATGCAAAATTTCGTTGAACGTGCATAAATTCCCTTCAATACAGGAGCACATTTTGTTTATTCCAGCTCGATATTCCGCTAGAGTAGCCTCCACCATTTGCTTTAAAAGGTGGACCAGATGGTTGAAAAAGTATGCCTCTGTTCCAATCTTAAGTTTCCTTACCTAATCCACAGCTGCAGCAGCGACACCATCTAGGTGTCCCCATTTATTAAGGCTATCTAACACACTCTTGAGAGGATTAAAGAGACTCGCATGTAAGTAACCGGACATCAGATGGTCCAGAGTTATGTAGTGAATAGTGTTGACCAACCCTGCAGCTGCCTGCATACCCGAGGCGGCATCCTGAAGGTACGTCTCTGGCCACATCCCGATCAAATGCAGCAGTTCCAGCCACAGGTGCGGGTTGGGGCAGGCTTCATCGTCGCAGAACATGGCGAGTACCCAGGATTTCAAGGCAGTAGACTCGAGTGAGGCAAAATTTAAGTTGTTGTTTGTCGCCCAGGTATTTGCTAGATTAATAATTTCCCAGATAACGTCCTCCCATTGTCCTGTTATCCTAACCAACATCGTCGTATGCGTGGAGAGAGTTAAGATCCATAAAACTCAAAGCTGGATTTTACTCTCAAATAAACTCACTAAACCTCTCTCATTCGTAATAAAATTATGAAGATTTTCCCCTGACAATTTTACTGCTCTTATGTTCTTAGAATTTCGTATGGATCATTTAATGAAGGGAAGTTCCAAACCATAGATATGAGAAATTGTGGGAGTTTTGGAAAAGAAATATCGCGATCCATGGGAAAATATTTGATAGTATCCAATGTCTCAGAACCGACAAGTAATAAAGAAATGTTCTAATGCCCAACCACAAGGGTGAATAACTGATCAAGAGAGAGAGAGAGAGAGAGAGAGAGAGAGGATTAAGCCACCCAAAAGGTGGCTTGGGCATGAATAGCCCATAAGTGGTGGCCCTTTTGAGCCATTTTCAGTATCAATAGATGATACTGGAGATCTGTGGAGGTGCGACTGCACACTGCGTGACGGGAGATGTCTCCCGTACTGATCAAGACAACTATGAGGTAATATATAGTTGTAGAGGGTAGAGGAGAGGTGAGGGCCTGAGTGAGGTGCACGGACACCAGCTTGACGATGGTTCAATTTCGGTTAAAGCAATTTAATCTTTTAGAGTGACAGTTAAATATTCATGTGGTATCACTGTGTGTAGTTAGCTTTGCTACTAAAGACACCTGCGTATAGGGGTGCGAACTTAAGAACATAAGAACAAAGGCAACTGCAGAAGGCCTATTGGCCCATACGAGGCAGCTCCTATTTATAACCACCCAATCCCACTCATATACTTGTCCAACCCGCGCTTGAAACAATCGAGGGACCCCACCTACAGCACGTTACGCGGTAATTGGTTCCAAAAATCAACAACCCTGTTACTGAACCAGTATTTACCCAAGTCTTTCCTAAATCTAAACTTATCCAATTTATACCCATTGTTTCGTGTTCTGTCTTGTGTTGATACTTTTAATACCCTATTAATATCCCCTTTGTTATGTCCATTCACCCACTTGTAAACCTCTATCATGTCACCCCTAACTCTTCGCCTTTCCAGTGAATGCAACTTAAGCTTTGTTAATCTTTCTTCATATGAAAGATTTCTAATTTGGGGAATTAACTTAGTCATACTACGCTGGACACGTTCAAGTGAATTTATATCCATTCTATAATATGGCGACCAAAACTGAACTGCATAATCTAAATGGGGCCTAACTAGAGCAAGATATAGCTTGAGAACCACACCAGGTGTCTTGTTACTAACGCTGCGATTAATAAATCCAAGTGTCCGATTTGCCTTATTACGAACATTTATGCATTGATCCTTTTGTTTTAAATTCTTACTAATCATAACTCCCAGATCCCTTTCGCAATCCGACTTCGCAATCACAACACCATCTAGCTCGTATCTTGTAACTCTATCATCATTACCTAACCTCAGAACTTTACATTTATCAGCATTAAACTGCATCTGCCAATCCTTTGACCATTTCAAAACCCTATCTAGATCAACTTGAAGTGATAGTGAGTCCTCCTCCGAATTAATTTCCCTACCGATTTTCGTATCATCGGCAAATTTGCAAATGTTGCTACTCAAACCTGAATCTAAATCATTTATATATATTATAAACAACAGAGGTCCCAGGACAGAGCCTTGAGGCACTCCACTTACAACATTTTCCCACTCTGACTTGATTCCATTTATACTAACTCTCTGTTTCCTTTGGTATAGCCATGCCCTAATCCAGCTTAATATAGCACCCCCAATACCATGAGACTCTATTTTTTTAATCAGTCTTTCATGTGGCACTGTATCAAAAGCTTTGCTAAAGTCAAGGTATACAACATCGCAATCCTTACCACTATCAACTGCCTCAACAATGCTAGAATAAAAAGATAACAAATTTGTTAAACATGAACGGCCATTTATAAAACCATGTTGCGACTCAATTATTAATTTATGTTTTTCAAGATGAAGACGAATTTTATTTGCTATTATAGATTCGAGTAACTTTCCCACAATAGACGTTAGGCTAATTGGTCGATAGTTAGACGCAAGTGATCTATCTCCTTTCTTAAAAACTGGTATCACATTAGCAACTTTCCAAAACTCTGGCACTCTGCCTGACTCTATTGATTTATTAAATATGGTTGACAGTGGGTCACAAAGCTCCTCTTTGCATTCTTTAAGCACCCTAGCAAACACTTCATCCGGCCCTGGGGATTTGTTTGGTTTGAGTTTTACTATTTGTTTAAGAACATCCTCCCTGGTAACTGCTAAACTCGTCAACCTGTCCTCGTCCCCACCCACATAGACTTAAGAACATAAGAACATAAGAACATAAGAACAAAGGTAACTGCAGAAGGCCTATTGGCCCATACGAGGCAGCTCCTATTCTATAACCACCCAATCCCACTCATATACTTGTCCAACCCGTGCTTGAAACAATTGAGGGACCCCACCTCCACAATGTTACGCGGCAATTGGTTCCACAAATCAACAACCCTGTTACTGAACCAGTATTTACCCAAGTCTTTCCTAAATCTAAACTTATCCAATTTATATCCATTGTTTCGTGTTCTGTCCTGTGTTGATACTTTTAATACCCTATTAATATCCCCCCGGTTATGTCCATTCATCCACTTGTAAACCTCTATCATGTCACCCCTAACTCTTCGCCTTTCCAGTGAATGCAACTTAAGCTTTGTTAATCTTTCTTCATATGAAAGATTTCTAATTTGGGGAATTAACTTAGTCATCCTACGCTGGACACGTTCAAGTGAATTTATATCCATTCTATAATATGGCGACCAAAACTGAACTGCATAATCTAAATGGGGCCTAACTAGAGCAAGATATAGCTTGAGAACCACACCAGGTGTCTTGTTACTAACGCTGCGATTAATAAATCCAAGTGTCCGATTTGCCTTATTACGAACATTTATGCATTGATCCTTTTGTTTTAAATTCTTACTAATCATAACTCCCAGATCCCTTTCGCAATCCGACTTCGCAATCACAACACCATCTAGCTCGTATCTTGTAACTCTATCATCATTACCTAACCTCAGAACTTTACATTTATCAGCATTAAACTGCATCTGCCAATCCTTTGACCATTTCAAAACCCTATCTAGATCAACTTGAAGTGATAGTGAGTCCTCCTCCGAATTAATTTCCCTACCGATTTTCGTATCATCGGCAAATTTGCAAATGTTGCTACTCAAACCTGAATCTAAATCATTTATATATATTATAAACAACAGAGGTCCCAGGACAGAGCCTTGAGGCACTCCACTTACAACATTTTCCCACTCTGACTTGATTCCATTTATACTAACTCTCTGTTTCCTTTGGTATAGCCATGCCCTAATCCAGCTTAATATAGCACCCCCAATACCATGAGACTCTATCTTTTTAATCAGTCTTTCATGTGGCACTGTATCAAAAGCTTTGCTAAAGTCAAGGTAAACAACATCGCAATCCTTACCACTATCAACTGCCTCAACAATGCTAGAATAAAAAGATAACAAATTTGTTAAACATGAACGGCCATTTATAAAACCATGTTGCGACTCAATTATTAATTTATGTTTTTCAAGATGAAGACGAATTTTATTTGCTATTATAGATTCGAGTAACTTTCCCACAATAGACGTTAGGCTAATTGGTCGATAGTTAGACGCAAGTGATCTATCTCCTTTCTTAAAAACTGGTATCACATTAGCAACTTTCCAAAACTCTGGCACTCTGCCTGACTCTATTGATTTATTAAATATGGTTGACAGTGGGTCACAAAGCTCCTCTTTGCATTCTTTAAGCACCCTAGCAAACACTTCATCCGGCCCTGGGGATTTGTTTGGTTTGAGTTTTACTATTTGTTTAAGAACATCCTCCCTGGTAACTGCTAAACTCGTCAACCTGTCCTCGTCCCCACCCACATAGACTTGTTCGGCTGAAGGCATATTGTTAAGTTCCTCTTTAGTAAATACAGATACAAAACATTTATTAAAAATACTACTCATCTCTTCATCACTATCTGTTATTTGACCTGTCTCAGTTTTTAATGGACCTATCCTTTCCCTAGTCTTAGTACGATATAACTGAAAAAACCCTTTAGGATTTGTCTTTGCTTGCCCTGCTATGCGAACTTCATAGTTTCTTTTTGCTTTCCTTATCTCTTTTTTAACATTTCTAACCAGTTGTACGAATTCCTGTTCTAAAGTGACCTCCCCATTTTTAATCCTTTTGTACCAAGCTCTCTTTTTACCTATAAGGTTCTTCAAATTCTTTGTTATCCACTTTGTTCGGCTGAAGGCATATTGTTAAGTTCCTCTTTAGTAAATACAGATACAAAATATTTATTAAAAATACTACTCATCTCTTCATCACTATCTGTTATTTGACCTGTCTCAGTTTTTAATGGACCTATCCTTTCCCTAGTCTTAGTACGATATAACTGAAAAAACCCTTTAGGATTTGTCTTTGCTTGCCCTGCTATGCCAACTTCATAGTTCCTTTTTGCTTTCCTTATCTCTTTTTTAACATTTCTAACCAGTTGTACGAATTCCTGTTCTAAAGTGACTACTCATACTCATCTCTTCATCACTATCTGTTATTTGACCTGTCTCAGTTTTTAATGGACCTATCCTTTCCCTAGTCTTAGTACGATATAACTGAAAAAACCCTTTAGGATTTGTCTTTGCTTGCCCTGCTATGCGAACTTCATAGTTTCTTTTTGCTTTCCTTATCTCTTTTTTAACATTTCTAACCAGTTGTACGAATTCCTGTTCTAAAGTGACCTCCCCATTTTTAATCCTTTTGTACCAAGCTCTCTTTTTACCTATAAGGTTCTTCAAATTCTTTGTTATCCACTTTGTTCGGCTGAAGGCATATTGTTAAGTTCCTCTTTAGTAAATACAGATACAAAATATTTATTAAAAATACTACTCATCTCTTCATCACTATCTGTTATTTGACCTGTCTCAGTTTTTAATGGACCTATCCTTTCCCTAGTCTTAGTACGATATAACTGAAAAAACCCTTTAGGATTTGTCTTTGCTTGCCCTGCTATGCCAACTTCATAGTTCCTTTTTGCTTTCCTTATCTCTTTTTTAACATTTCTAACCAGTTGTACGAATTCCTGTTCTAAAGTGACTACTCATACTCATCTCTTCATCACTATCTGTTATTTGACCTGTCTCAGTTTTTAATGGACCTATCCTTTCCCTAGTCTTAGTACGATATAACTGAAAAAACCCTTTAGGATTTGTCTTTGCTTGCCCTGCTATGCGAACTTCATAGTTTCTTTTTGCTTTCCTTATCTCTTTTTTAACATTTCTAACCAGTTGTACGAATTCCTGTTCTAAAGTGACCTCCCCATTTTTAATCCTTTTGTACCAAGCTCTCTTTTTACCTATAAGGTTCTTCAAATTCTTTGTTATCCACTTTGTTCGGCTGAAGGCATATTGTTAAGTTCCTCTTTAGTAAATACAGATACAAAATATTTATTAAAAATACTACTCATCTCTTCATCACTATCTGTTATTTGACCTGTCTCAGTTTTTAATGGACCTATCCTTTCCCTAGTCTTAGTACGATATAACTGAAAAAACCCTTTAGGATTTGTCTTTGCTTGCCCTGCTATGCCAACTTCATAGTTCCTTTTTGCTTTCCTTATCTCTTTTTTAACATTTCTAACCAGTTGTACGAATTTTTTTATAAGGTTTTAGAGATAAGGTTTTAAGAGATAAGGTTTTACCTTATCTCTTTTTTAACATTTCTAACCAGTTGTACGAATTCCTGTTCTAAAGTGACTACTCATACTCATCTCTTCATCACTATCTGTTATTTGACCTGTCTCAGTTTTTAATGGACCTATCCTTTCCCTAGTCTTAGTACGATATAACTGAAAAAACCCTTTAGGATTTGTCTTTGCTTGCCCTGCTATGCCAACTTCATAGTTCCTTTTTGCTTTCCTTATCTCTTTTTTAACATTTCTAACCAGTTGTACGAATTCCTGTTCTAAAGTGACCTTCCCATTTTTAATCCTTTTGTACCAAGCTCTCTTTTTACCTATAAGGTTCTTCAAATTCTTTGTTATCCACTTTGGGTCATTAGTGTACGATCTATTCAATTTGTATGGTATACTACGTTCCTGTGCTTTGTTTAGAATATTCTTAAATAAGTTATATATTGAATCCACATCGAAATCCCCATTTAAGTCACCTAACGCTAAACTGCGTTATATTATCATTGCAATATGGAAGTTGTAGTTAAGGACCTGGTGACTCTAGTGGGAGCCCTGAGGACAGAGTTGGACTTTCTGCGGGAGGAGGTGCGTCAGCTCAAAAAACAACGAGAAGTAACGAAGGAGGAGACCAGCAGTAAAGGGACCTCGTCTTGGAGAGTTGTGAAAGACAGGGGCCTTAAGAAGACTTTGATTAAGCCGCCTTCAAACGCCATAGCAACTTCTAATTCATTTGACGTTTTGGAGGACGAGTGCTGTGGAGAGACTGTGGATCGCGCAAAAGGGAAAGCAACGAAGAGAAAGGAAGCGCAGGCCCCTCAGAAAGTAAAGGAAGTACCTAAGCAAACATTAGTTGTGGGAGATTCCCAGATAAGGTATTTGGATAGAACGTTTTGTGCTAGAGATAGGGGGAACAGGTTAAGGGTTTGCTATCCCGGAGCTGGCATTGGTGATATTATAAACAACATGAATGATATTATGGCTGGTAATGGGAACAATCCCATTATTTGCATTAGCGTGGGAGGAAATGATGTTGGTCGAGTCAGGAGTGAGGAACTGATTCAGAGGTATAAAACAGCCATAGAGTTAGTTAGGAGCAAGGGAGGAATCCCGATCATATGTGGCATTCTTCCAAGAAAGGGAGTGGGAAATGAATGGATATCGAGGGCACTTGGTGTCAATTGCCGGCTGGAAAGATATTGCAAATCAAATGCAATATCTTTCATAGACAACTGGGAACACTTCTATGGAAGAAATGAAATGTATGCTCGTGATGGGGTGCATCTATCGAGAGCTGGGGTTGTTGCTGTTGCGAACTCGTTAGAAGAAGTGGTTAGAGGTGTTTGTTTGGGTTTAAACTGTTAGTAGATAGAGGTATGGGAATTGATTTGGAGGAAGGAGGTAATAAAAGTATGTGTTTGTGGGAGAAAGGAATTGGCAAAACGATCAGGGAAAGAGAAGGTCCGCAAAATAACAATTCACTTAGGGTATATTACACTAACAGTAGAAGTCTAAGAAATAAAATTAACGAATTAAATGCTCTTGTCTGCACAGAAAAAATAGATATTATTGCACTTACCGAAACGTGGATGAATGTAGAAAATAGAGAGCTATTAGCTGAATATCAAATATATGGATTTAAACTATTTCACACAGATAGATATATTAGACGAGGAGGTGGAGTAGCCATATATGTTAGGGACAATTTGAAATGTAGTCTCAAAGAGGGAATCATAAGAACATAAGAACATAAGAACAAAGGTAACTGCAGAAGGCCTATTGGCCCATACGAGGCAGCTCCTATTCTATAACCACCCAATCCCACTCATATACTTGTCCAACCCGTGCTTGAAACAATCGAGGGACCCCACCTCCACAATGTTACGCGGCAATTGGTTCCACAAATCAACAACCCTGTTACTGAACCAGTATTTACCCAAGTCTTTCCTAAATCTAAACTTATCCAATTTATATCCATTGTTTCGTGTTCTGTCCTGTGTTGATACTTTTAATACCCTATTAATATCCCCCCGGTTATGTCCATTCATCCACTTGTAAACCTCTATCATGTCACCCCTAACTCTTCGCCTTTCCAGTGAATGCAACTTAAGCTTTGTTAATCTTTCTTCATATGAAAGATTTCTAATTTGGGGAATTAACTTAGTCATCCTACGCTGGACACGTTCAAGTGAATTTATATCCATTCTATAATATGGCGACCAAAACTGAACTGCATAATCTAAATGGGGCCTAACTAGAGCAAGATATAGCTTGAGAACCACACCAGGTGTCTTGTTACTAACGCTGCGATTAATAAATCCAAGTGTCCGATTTGCCTTATTACGAACATTTATGCATTGATCCTTTTGTTTTAAATTCTTACTAATCATAACTCCCAGATCCCTTTCGCAATCCGACTTCGCAATCACAACACCATCTAGCTCGTATCTTGTAACTCTATCATCATTACCTAACCTCAGAACTTTACATTTATCAGCATTAAACTGCATCTGCCAATCCTTTGACCATTTCAAAACCCTATCTAGATCAACTTGAAGTGATAGTGAGTCCTCCTCCGAATTAATTTCCCTACCGATTTTCGTATCATCGGCAAATTTGCAAATGTTGCTACTCAAACCTGAATCTAAATCATTTATATATATTATAAACAACAGAGGTCCCAGGACAGAGCCTTGAGGCACTCCACTTACAACATTTTCCCACTCTGACTTGATTCCATTTATACTAACTCTCTGTTTCCTTTGGTATAGCCATGCCCTAATCCAGCTTAATATAGCACCCCCAATACCATGAGACTCTATTTTTTTAATCAGTCTTTCATGTGGCACTGTATCAAAAGCTTTGCTAAAGTCAAGGTATACAACATCGCAATCCTTACCACTATCAACTGCCTCAACAATGCTAGAATAAAAAGATAACAAATTTGTTAAACATGAACGGCCATTTATGAAACCATGTTGCGACTCAATTATTAATTTATGTTTTTCAAGATGAAGACGAATTTTATTTGCTATTATAGATTCGAGTAACTTTCCCACAATAGACGTTAGGCTAATTGGTCGATAGTTAGACGCAAATGATCTATCTCCTTTCTTAAAAACTGGTATCACATTAGCAACTTTCCAAAACTCTGGCACTCTGCCTGACTCTATTGATTTATTAAATATGGTTGACAGTGGGTCACAAAGCTCCTCTTTGCATTCTTTAAGCACCCTAGCAAACACTTCATCCGGCCCTGGGGATTTGTTTGGTTTGAGTTTTACTATTTGTTTAAGAACATCCTCCCTGGTAACTGCTAAACTCGTCAACCTGTCCTCGTCCCCACCCACATAGACTTGTTCGGCTGAAGGCATATTGTTAAGTTCCTCTTTAGTAAATACAGATACAAAATATTTATTAAAAATACTACTCATCTCTTCATCACTATCTGTTATTTGACCTGTCTCAGTTTTTAATGGACCTATCCTTTCCCTAGTCTTAGTACGATATAACTGAAAAAAACCCTTTAGGATTTGTCTTTGCTTGCCCTGCTATGCGAACTTCATAGTTTCTTTTTGCTTTCCTTATCTCTTTTTTAACATTTCTAACCAGTTGTACGAATTCCTGTTCTAAAGTGACCTCCCCATTTTTAATCCTTTTGTACCAAGCTCTCTTTTTACCTATAAGGTTCTTCAAATTCTTTGTTATCCACTTTGGGTCATTAGTATACGATCTATTCAATTTGTATGGTATACTACGTTCCTGTGCTTTGTTTAGAATATTCTTAAATAAGTTATATATTGAATCCACATCGAAATCCCCATTTAAGTCACCTATCGCTGGGTTCATGTCTCGCTCCAAGACCGGCCCACACCCCATACCCAAGCCTTTCCAATCAATTTGACCCAAAAAATTTCTTAGGCTATTAAAATCAGCTTTTCGAAAATCTGGCACTTTAACAGAATTTTCTCCTACTGGTCTATTCCATTCTATGCTAAATCTGATTTCTTTGTGATCACTGCTCCCTAGCTCACTCCCTATTTCGATGTCATTAATTTGCGTTTCCCTGTTAGTTAACACTAAATCTAAAATATTATTTTCCCTTGTTGGTTCCTTAATGTGTTGCGTAAGAAAGCAATCGTCAATTAATTCTAGAAAATCTTCTGCTTCACTATTCCCTGTTTTGTTCAACCAGTTTATTCCGCTAAAATTAAAGTCACCCATGACATAAATACTGTTAGATCTAGATGCTCTAGATATTTCATCCCATAGATGCTTTGCTTCCATTCTGTCTAAATTTGGTGGCCTATATATTACTCCTATTATAATATTATTAGCTTTTTCGTTTAATTCAATCCAAATAGTTTCTGTGTGTGGCTCTGTTTTGATTCCCTCTTTGAGACTACATTTCAAATTGTCCCTAACATATATGGCTACTCCACCTCCTCGTCTAATATATCTATCTGTGTGAAATAGTTTAAATCCATATATTTAATCAAAACAGAGCCACACACAGAAACTATTTGGATTGAATTAAACGAAAAAGCTAATAATATTATAATAGGAGTAATATATAGGCCACCAAATTTAGACAGAATGGAAGCAAAGCATCTATGGGATGAAATATCTAGAGCATCTAGATCTAACAGTATTTATGTCATGGGTGACTTTAATTTTAGCGGAATAAACTGGTTGAACAAAACAGGGAATAGTGAAGCAGAAGATTTTCTAGAATTAATTGACGATTGCTTTCTTACGCAACACATTAAGGAACCAACACGGGAAAATAATATTTTAGATTTAGTATTAACTAACAGGGAAACGCAAATTAATGACATCGAAATAGGGAGTGAGCTAGGGAGCAGTGATCACAAAGAAATCAGATTTAGCATAGAATGGAATAGACCAGTAGGAGAAAATTCTGTTAAAGTGCCAGATTTTCGAAAAGCTGATTTTAATAGCCTAAGAAATTTTTTGGGTCAAATTGATTGGAAAGTCTTGGGTATGGGGTGTGGGCCGGTCTTGGAGCGAGACATGAACCCAGCGATAGGTGACTTAAATGGGGATTTCGATGTGGATTCAATATATAACTTATTTAAGAATATTCTAAACAAAGCACAGGAACGTAGTATACCATACAAATTGAATAGATCGAATACTAATGACCCAAAGTGGATAACAAAGAATTTGAAGAACCTTATAGGTAAAAAGAGAGCTTGGTACAAAAGGATTAAAAATGGGGAGGTCACTTTAGAACAGGAATTCGTACAACTGGTTAGAAATGTTAAAAAAGAGATAAGGAAAGCAAAAAGAAACTATGAAGTTCGCATAGCAGGGCAAGCAAAGACAAATCCTAAAGGGTTTTTTCAGTTATATCGTACTAAGACTAGGGAAAGGATAGGTCCATTAAAAACTGAGACAGGTCAAATAACAGATAGTGATGAAGAGATGAGTAGTATTTTTAATAAATATTTTGTATCTGTATTTACTAAAGAGGAACTTAACAATATGCCTTCAGCCGAACAAGTCTATGTGGGTGGGGACGAGGGCAGGTTGACGAGTTTAGCAGTTACCAGGGAGGATGTTCTTAAACAAATAGTAAAACTCAAACCAAACAAATCCCCAGGGCCGGATGAAGTGTTTGCCAGGGTGCTTAAAGAATGCAAAGAGGAGCTTTGTGACCCACTGTCAACCATATTTAATAAATCAATAGAGTCAGGCAGAGTGCCAGAGTTTTGGAAAGTTGCTAATGTGATACCAGTTTTTAAGAAAGGAGAACATAAGAACATAAGAACATAAGAACAAAGGTAACTGCAGAAGGCCTATTGGCCCATACGAGGCAGCTCCTATTCTATAACCACCCAATCCCACTCATATACTTGTCCAACCCGTGCTTGAAACAATCGAGGGACCCCACCTCCACAATGTTACGCGGCAATTGGTTCCACAAATCAACAACCCTGTTACTGAACCAGTATTTACCCAAGTCTTTCCTAAATCTAAACTTATCCAATTTATATCCATTGTTTCGTGTTCTGTCCTGTGTTGATACTTTTAATACCCTATTAATATCCCCCCGGTTATGTCCATTCATCCACTTGTAAACCTCTATCATGTCACCCCTAACTCTTCGCCTTTCCAGTGAATGCAACTTAAGCTTTGTTAATCTTTCTTCATATGAAAGATTTCTAATTTGGGGAATTAACTTAGTCATCCTACGCTGGACACGTTCAAGTGAATTTATATCCATTCTATAATATGGCGACCAAAACTGAACTGCATAATCTAAATGGGGCCTAACTAGAGCAAGATATAGCTTGAGAACCACACCAGGTGTCTTGTTACTAACGCTGCGATTAATAAATCCAAGTGTCCGATTTGCCTTATTACGAACATTTATGCATTGATCCTTTTGTTTTAAATTCTTACTAATCATAACTCCCAGATCCCTTTCGCAATCCGACTTCGCAATCACAACACCATCTAGCTCGTATCTTGTAACTCTATCATCATTACCTAACCTCAGAACTTTACATTTATCAGCATTAAACTGCATCTGCCAATCCTTTGACCATTTCAAAACCCTATCTAGATCAACTTGAAGTGATAGTGAGTCCTCCTCCGAATTAATTTCCCTACCGATTTTCGTATCATCGGCAAATTTGCAAATGTTGCTACTCAAACCTGAATCTAAATCATTTATATATATTATAAACAACAGAGGTCCCAGGACAGAGCCTTGAGGCACTCCACTTACAACATTTTCCCACTCTGACTTGATTCCATTTATACTAACTCTCTGTTTCCTTTGGTATAGCCATGCCCTAATCCAGCTTAATATAGCACCCCCAATACCATGAGACTCTATTTTTTTAATCAGTCTTTCATGTGGCACTGTATCAAAAGCTTTGCTAAAGTCAAGGTATACAACATCGCAATCCTTACCACTATCAACTGCCTCAACAATGCTAGAATAAAAAGATAACAAATTTGTTAAACATGAACGGCCATTTATAAAACCATGTTGCGACTCAATTATTAATTTATGTTTTTCAAGATGAAGACGAATTTTATTTGCTATTATAGATTCGAGTAACTTTCCCACAATAGACGTTAGGCTAATTGGTCGATAGTTAGACGCAAGTGATCTATCTCCTTTCTTAAAAACTGGTATCACATTAGCAACTTTCCAAAACTCTGGCACTCTGCCTGACTCTATTGATTTATTAAATATGGTTGACAGTGGGTCACAAAGCTCCTCTTTGCATTCTTTAAGCACCCTAGCAAACACTTCATCCGGCCCTGGGGATTTGTTTGGTTTGAGTTTTACTATTTGTTTAAGAACATCCTCCCTGGTAACTGCTAAACTCGTCAACCTGTCCTCGTCCCCACCCACATAGACTTGTTCGGCTGAAGGCATATTGTTAAGTTCCTCTTTAGTAAATACAGATACAAAATATTTATTAAAAATACTACTCATCTCTTCATCACTATCTGTTATTTGACCTGTCTCAGTTTTTAATGGACCTATCCTTTCCCTAGTCTTAGTACGATATAACTGAAAAAACCCTTTAGGATTTGTCTTTGCTTGCCCTGCTATGCGAACTTCATAGTTTCTTTTGGCTTTCCTTATCTCTTTTTTAACATTTCTAACCAGTTGTACGAATTCCTGTTCTAAAGTGACCTCCCCATTTTTAATCCTTTTGTACCAAGCTCTCTTTTTACCTATAAGGTTCTTCAAATTCTTTGTTATCCACTTTGGGTCATTAGTATACGATCTATTCAATTTGTATGGTATACTACGTTCCTGTGCTTTGTTTAGAATATTCTTAAATAAGTTATATATTGAATCCACATCGAAATCCCCATTTAAGTCACCTATCGCTGGGTTCATGTCTCGCTCCAAGACCGGCCCACACCCCATACCCAAGCCTTTCCAATCAATTTGACCCAAAAAATTTCTTAGGCTATTAAAATCAGCTTTTCGAAAATCTGGCACTTTAACAGAATTTTCTCCTACTGGTCTATTCCATTCTATGCTAAATCTGATTTCTTTGTGATCACTGCTCCCTAGCTCACTCCCTATTTCGATGTCATTAATTTGCGTTTCCCTGTTAGTTAACACTAAATCTAAAATATTATTTTCCCGTGTTGGTTCCTTAATGTGTTGCGTAAGAAAGCAATCGTCAATTAATTCTAGAAAATCTTCTGCTTCACTATTCCCTGTTTTGTTCAACCAGTTTATTCCGCTAAAATTAAAGTCACCCATGACATAAATACTGTTAGATCTAGATGCTCTAGATATTTCATCCCATAGATGCTTTGTTTCCATTCTGTCTAAATTTGGTGGCCTATATATTACTCCTATTATAATATTATTAGCTTTTTCGTTTAATTCAATCCAAATAGTTTCTGTGTGTGGCTCTGTTTTGATTCCCTCTTTGAGACTACATTTCAAATTGTCCCTAACATATATGGCTACTCCACCTCCTCGTCTAATATATCTATCTGTGTGAAATAGTTTAAATCCATATATTTGATATTCAGCTAATAGTTCTCTATTTTCTACATTCATCCACGTTTCGGTAAGTGCAATAATATCTATTTTTTCTGTGCAGACAAGAGCATTTAATTCGTTAATTTTATTTCTTAGACTTCTACTGTTAGTGTAATATACCCTAAGTGAATTGTTATTTTGCGGACCTTCTCTTTCCCTGATCGTTTTGCCAATTCCTTTCTCCCACAAACACATACTTTTATTACCTCCTTCCTCCAAATCAATTCCCATACCTCTATCTACTAACAGTTTAAACCCAAACAAACACCTCTAACCACTTCTTCTAGCGAGTTCGCAACAGCAACAACCCCAGCTCTCGATAGATGCACCCCATCACGAGCATACATTTCATTTCTTCCATAGAAGTGTTCCCAGTTGTCTATGAAAGATATTGCATTTGATTTGCAATATCTTTCCAGCCGGCAATTGACACCAAGTGCCCTCGATATCCATTCATTTCCCACTCCCTTTCTTGGAAGAATGCCACATATGATCGGGATTCCTCCCTTGCTCCTAACTAACTCTATGGCTGTTTTATACCTCTGAATCAGTTCCTCACTCCTGACTCGACCAACATCATTTCCTCCCACGCTAATGCAAATAATGGGATTGTTCCCATTACCAGCCATAATATCATTCATGTTGTTTATAATATCACCAATGCCAGCTCCGGGATAGCAAACCCTTAACCTGTTCCCCCTATCTCTAGCACAAAACGTTCTATCCAAATACCTTATCTGGGAATCTCCCACAACTAATGTTTGCTTAGGTACTTCCTTTACTTTCTGAGGGGCCTGCGCTTCCTTTCTCTTCGTTGCTTTCCCTTTTGCGCGATCCACAGTCTCTCCACAGCACTCGTCCTCCAAAACGTCAAATGAATTTGAAGTTGCTATGGCGTTTGAAGGCGGCTTTATCAAAGTCTTTCGCAACTCTCCAAGACGAGGTCCCTTTACTGCTGGTCTCCTCCTTCGTTACTTCTCGTTGTTTTTTAAGCTGACGCACCTCCTCCCGCAGAGAGTCCAACTCTGTCCTCAGGGCTCCCACTAGAGTCACCAGGTCCTTCACTACAACTTCCATATTGTCTTGTTACTAACGCTGCGATTAATAAATCCAAGTGTCCGATTTTCCTTATTACGAACATTTATTCATTGATCCTTTTGTTTTAAATTCTTACTAATCATAACTCCCAGATCCCTTTCACAATTCGACTTCGCAATCTCAACACCATCTAGCTCGTATCTTGTAACCCTATCATCATTACCTTACCTCAGAACTTTACATTTATCAGCATTAAACTGCATCTGCCAATCCTTTGTCCATTTTAAAACCCTATCTAGAGCAACTTGAAGTGATAGTGAGTCTTCTTTGGTGTTGATTTCCCTACCGATTTTGGTATCATCTGCAAATTTGCAGATGTTGCTACTCAAACCTGAATCTAAATCATTTATATATAATATAAACAACAGAGGTCCCAGGACAGAGCCCTGAGGTACTCAACTAACGACATTATCCCAATCTGACTTAACCCCATTTATACTAACTCTCTGTTTCCTTTGGAATAGCCATGCCCTAATCCAACTTAATATAGCACCCCCAATACATAAGAACAAAGGCAACTGCAGAAGGACCATTGGCCCATACGTGGCAGCTCCTCTTTATAACCACCCAATCCCACCCATATACATGTCCAACCCATGCTTGAAACAATCAAGGGACCCCACCTCCACCAAGTTACGTGGTAATTGGTTCCACAAATACCATGAGCTTCTATTTTTTTAACTCACTTAGGGTATATTACACTAACTGTAGAAGTCTAAGAAATAAAATAAAGAAATAAAATGCTCTTTTCGGCACAGAAAAAAATAGATATTATCGCGCTTACCGAAACGTGGATGAATGTAGAAAATTGAGAACAATTAGCTGAATATCAAATAAATGGATTTAAACTATTTCACACAGATAGATGTATTAGACGAGGAGGGGGAGTAGCGATATACGTTAGGGACAATTTGAAATGTAGTCTCAAAGAGGTAATCAATGCTGAGCCAAACACAGAAACTATTTGGATAGAATTAAACGAAAAAGCAAATATTAGTATATTAGGAGTTATACATAGGCCACCAAATTTAGACAGAATGGAAGTAAAGCATCTATGAGATGAAATATCTAGAGCATCTAGATCTAACAGTATTTATGTCATGGGTGACTTTAATTTGAATGGTCCCAGGACTATATGCAACTGAAAACTCACACCCCAAAAGTGACTCGAACCCTTACTGCTAAGAGCACTCTGCTTGAGTACAGGATCCCTTAACCAATCGACCAACACGACCACCAGACCATACACTAGAAAGTGAAGGGACGACGATTTCTTGTGTGTGATATGTAGGTCAAAATATTTTGTTTTTGGTCACGTTTTTGGGACTCTTCATCTAAAATTACAGCTTAACTTGGTTGAGGTGGGGTCCCTCGATTGTTTCAAACATGGATTGGAAATGTATATGAGTGGGATTGGGTGGTTATAAATAGGAGGTGCCTCGTATTGGGCAATAGGCTTTCTGCAGTTCAAACTGCATCAATAAATATTCAATTTCAACAAATATCTGCAAAGCAAAGATATTTGTTTTATATGTCCACGGCCACCCCATGAAATAATGAACAGAGCAACCGAGATTCCTCTGTTCAGATATAAAGCGTTGCTTTGCACAAAACTGCATCCTGCGGGCCATAAATTGCAAGCGACCATGAAGATCCCATCCATCTACAGCTCTCCAGTATAAGCAATTGATATTGACATATTAGTATCTGCTATTGATAATGGTAATGGCTTCAGAGAGCGTACCTACCCAAACGGGTTATTAATTCCCTTGCCACCTTTTGTGTGGGTTAATCTCTACCAATCAATCAGGGACCTGAGTTCTAACAGTTTTGTAACAACATGCAGAACAATGCTTTGGTTTAGGACAATAAAGTAGGAATTCCGAATTACATCTTTTTAAGAAGAAATTATGTCTATCCTGCATTTGAAGCAATTCAACGACACAAGTTTCATAAATCAAATCATACTTCTCACACATACTTTTTCACATTTCTTCACTTGAATATTCATAAGTTTGTGTTAAATAGGTTAAATAAGGTAATCTGTGGGTTGTCCATTTCATGTTTTATTGATTAAAGTCATTACATTTACAGTATAAAAAATGCGTGAGTATATAACATATAATCATTTGCAGTCTCCGTGGTGTAGTGGTAAGACACTCGCCTGGCGTTCCGCGAGCGCTATGTCATGGGTTCGTATCCTGGCCGGGGAGGATTTACTGGGCGCAAATTCTTAACTGTAGCCTCTGTTTAACGCAACAGTAAAATGTGTACTTGGATGAAAAAACGATTCTTCGCGGCAGGGGATCGTATTCCAGGGACCATAGGATTAAGGACTTGCCCGAAACGCTACGCGTACTAGTGGCTGTACAAGAATGTAACAACTCTTGTATATATCTCAAAAAAAAAAAAATAATGATGACGAAACCTTAACTCACACGATGCAGAAGCGGCAAAGTTGGAGGCGCTTCTCCATCCGTGTGGTTTGGTCTTAATCAAATTTCCTGCAGCTATCTCTGTTGCCGAAATTGCAAGTGTCATTGTTGCCATAAATTATCATATTGTGGTTGACGTAAATGTACACTCATTGTGGCAGAGCCCTGCGAGTGTTTTTCCTGGCCAGAATGTCAGCCTGGAGGTGGGGCAGACGACTGAAGGAGCCGTGGACAAGAGGGTGGCACGTGAAGGGGTCGGAGGCTGACTCCAGCAGTAAGCGGACCAGCATCGACTCGTCTATCACCATCTTGGACGACAGCAGCAACACCGGCGCCTCCATCACCACCTGCGTCACGCTGTCTACAAACTCCTCAGGGACTGCTTCCAAGGATTCCTGACGCGATACTGACAAATAATGGAAAAAGCAGAAATCTGTTGTCTGTTTACTAAGGTGAGAGAACTGCTGTGCATAGTCACGTTTTAGAATCTGGAAAACATATATAAATCTTTCCTCTACAGATATTTTTTGGTAAATATCACCTAAATCAGCGACGAGTTCTTTGGAACGTTTACTATCCTTGAGCTGTAATGCAGAGCACACTGTAACTGCAGAGTCTGTGAGAGTAACCAGGAACTCTGCAGCGACTTGAGCATGTCCGGGAACCCCATAGGCTGTGGGAGTTGTGTCAACCAACATCTTATAGATATGCAAAATTTCGTTGAACGTGCATAAATTCCCTTCAATACAGGAGCACATTTTGTTTATTCCAGCTCGATATTCCGCTAGAGTAGCCTCCACCATTTGCTTTAAAAGGTGGACCAGATGGTTGAAAAAGTATGCCTCTGTTCCAATCTTAAGTTTCCTTACCTAATCCACAGCTGCAGCAGCGACACCATCTAGGTGTCCCCATTTATTAAGGCTATCTAACACACTCTTGAGAGGATTAAAGAGACTCGCATGTAAGTAACCGGACATCAGATGGTCCAGAGTTATGTAGTGAATAGTGTTGACCAACCCTGCAGCTGCCTGCATACCCGAGGCGGCATCCTGAAGGTACGTCTCTGGCCACATCCCGATCAAATGCAGCAGTTCCAGCCACAGGTGCGGGTTGGGGCAGGCTTCATCGTCGCAGAACATGGCGAGTACCCAGGATTTCAAGGCAGTAGACTCGAGTGAGGCAAAATTTAAGTTGTTGTTTGTCGCCCAGGTATTTGCTAGATTAATAATTTCACAGATAACGTCCTCCCATTGTCCTGTTATCCTAACCAACATCGTCGTATGCGTGGAGAGAGTTAAGATCCATAAAACTCCAAGCTGGATTTTACTCTCAAATAAACTCACTAAACCTCTCTCATTCGTAATAAAATTATGAAGATTTTCCCCTGACAATTTTACTGCTCTTATGTTCTTAGAATTTCGTATGGATCATTTAATGAAGGGAAGTTCCAAACCATAGATATGAGAAATTGTGGGAGTTTTGGAAAAGAAATATCGCGATCCATGGGAGAATATTTGATAGTATCCATTGTCTCAGAACCGACAAGTAATAAAGAAATGTTCTAATGCCCAACCACAAGGGTGAATAACTGATCAAGAGAGAGAGAGAGAGAGAGAGAAGATTAAGCCACCCAAAAGGTGGCTTGGGCATGAATAGCCCATAAGTGGTGGCCCTTTTGAGCCATTTTCAGTATCAATAGATGATACTGGAGATCTGTGGAGGTGCGACTGCACACTGCGTGACGGGAGATGTCTCCCGTACTGATCAAGACAACTGAGGTAATATATAGTTGTAGAGGGTAGAGGAGAGGTGAGGGCCTGAGTGAGGTGCACGGACACCAGCTTGACGATGGTTCAATTTCGGTTAAAGCAATTTAATCTTTTAGAGTGACAGTTAAATATTCATGTGGTATCACTGTGTGTAGTTAGCTTTGCTACTAAAGACACCTGCGTATAGGGGTGCGAACTTAAGAACATAAGAACAAAGGCAACTGCAGAAGGCCTATTGGCCCATACGAGGCAGCTCCTATTTATAACCACCCAATCCCACTCATATACTTGTCCAACCCGCGCTTGAAACAATCGAGGGACCCCACCTACAGCACGTTACGCGGTAATTGGTTCCAAAAATCAACAACCCTGTTACTGAACCAGTATTTACCCAAGTCTTTCCTAAATCTAAACTTATCCAATTTATACCCATTGTTTCGTGTTCTGTCTTGTGTTGATACTTTTAATACCCTATTAATATCCCCTTTGTTATGTCCATTCACCCACTTGTAAACCTCTATCATGTCACCCCTAACTCTTCGCCTTTCCAGTGAATGCAACTTAAGCTTTGTTAATCTTTCTTCATATGAAAGATTTCTAATTTGGGGAATTGTATGTCATACTACGCTGGACACGTTCAAGTGAATTTATATCCATTCTATAATATGGCGACCAAAACTGAACTGCATAATCTAAATGGGGCCTAACTAGAGCAAGATATAGCTTGAGAACCACACCAGGTGTCTTGTTACTAACGCTGCGATTAATAAATCCAAGTGTCCGATTTTCCTTATTACGAACATTTATTCATTGATCCTTTTGTTTTAAATTCTTACTAATCATAACTCCCAGATCCCTTTCACAATTCGACTTCGCAATCTCAACACCATCTAGCTCGTATCTTGTAACCCTATCATCATTACCTTACCTCAGAACTTTACATTTATCAGCATTAAACTGCATCTGCCAATCAAAAAGCTTTGCTAAAGTCAAGGTATACAACATCGCAATCCTTACCACTATCAACTGCCTCAACAATGCTAGAATAAAAAGATAACAAATTTGTTAAACATGAACGGCCATTTATAAAACCATGTTGCGACTCAATTATTAATTTATGTTTTTCAAGATGAAGACGAATTTTATTTGCTATTATAGATTCGAGTAACTTTCCCACAATAGACGTTAGGCTAATTGGTCGATAGTTAGACGCAAGTGATCTATCTCCTTTCTTAAAAACTGGTATCACATTAGCAACTTTCCAAAACTCTGGCACTCTGCCTGACTCTATTGATTTATTAAATATGGTTGACAGTGGGTCACAAAGCTCCTCTTTGCATTCTTTAAGCAAAGAATGTCCATTTATGTCCATTCTTATAGAATGGACATAAATTCACTTGAACGTGTCCAGCGTAGGATGACTAAGTTAATTCCCCAAATTAGAAATCTTTCATATGAAGAAAGATTAACAAAGCTTAAGTTGCATTCACTGGAAAGGCGAAGAGTTAGGGGTGACATGATAGAGGTTTACAAGTGGATGAATGGACATAACCGGGGGGATATTAATAGGGTATTAAAAGTATCAACACAGGACAGAACACGAAACAATGGATATAAATTGGATAAGTTTAGATTTAGGAAAGACTTGGGTAAATACTGGTTCAGTAACAGGGTTGTTGATTTGTGGAACCAATTGCCGCGTAACATTGTGGAGGTGGGGTCCCTCGATTGTTTCAAGCACGGGTTGGACAAGTATATGAGTGGGATTGGGTGGTTATAGAATAGGAGCTGCCTCGTATGGGCCAATAGGCCTTCTGCAGTTACCTTTGTTCTTATGTTCTTATGTTCTTAATCCTTTGTCCACTTCAAAACCCTATCTAGAGCAACTTGAAGTGATAGTGAGTCTTCTTTGGTGTTGATTTCCCTACCGATTTTGGTATCATCTGCAAATTTGCAGATGTTGCTACTCAAACCTGAATCTAAATCATTTATATATAATATAAACAACAGAGGTCCCAGGACAGAGCCCTGAGGTACTCAACTAACGACATTATCCCAATCTGACTTAACCCCATTTATACTAACTCTCTGTTTCCTTTGGAATAGCCATGCCCTATTCCAACTTAATATAGCACCCCCAATACATAAGAACATAAGAACAAAGGCAACTGCAGAAGGACCATTGGCCCATACGTGGCAGCTCCTCTTTATAACCACCCAATCCCACTCATATACATGTCCAACCCATGCTTGAAACAATCAAGGGACCCCACCTCCACCAAGTTACGTGGTAATTGGTTCCACAAATACCATGAGCTTCTATTTTTTTAACTCACTTAGGGTATATTACACTAACTGTAGAAGTCTAAGAAATAAAATAAAGAAATTAAATGCTCTTTTCGGCACAGAAAAAAATAGATATTATCGCGCTTACCGAAACGTGGATGAATGTAGAAAATTGAGAACAATTAGCTGAATATCAAATAAATGGATTTAAACTATTTCACACAGATAGATGTATTAGACGAGGAGGGGGAGTAGCGATATACGTTAGGGACAATTTGAAATGTAGTCTCAAAGAGGGAATCAATTCTGAGCCAAACACAGAAACTATTTGGATAGAATTAAACGAAAAAGCAAATATTAGTATATTAGGAGTTATACATAGGCCACCAAATTTAGACAGAATGGAAGCAAAGCATCTATGAGATGAAATATCTAGAGCATCTAGATCTAACCTGTCCTTTGGGGACGAGGACAGGTTGACGAGTTTAGCAGTTACCAGGGAGGATGTTCTTAAACAAATAGTAAAACTCAAACCAAACAAATCCCCAGGGCCGGATGAAGTGTTTGCCAGGGTGCTTAAAGAATGCAAAGAGGAGCTTTGTGACCCACTGTCAACCATATTTAATAAATCAATAGAGTCAGGCAGAGTGCCAGAGTTTTGGAAAGTTGCTAATGTGATACCAGTTTTTAAGAAAGGAGATAGATCACTTGCGTCTAACTATCGACCAATTAGCCTAACGTCTATTGTGGGAAAGTTACTCGAATCTATAATAGCAAATAAAATTCGTCTTCATCTTGAAAAACATAAATTAATAATTGAGTCGCAACATGGTTTTATAAATGGCCGTTCATGTTTAACAAATTTGTTATCTTTTTATTCTAGCATTGTTGAGGCAGTTGATAGTGGTAAGGATTGCGATGTTGTATACCTTGACTTTAGCAAAGCTTTTGATACAGTGCCACATGAAAGACTGATTAAAAAAATAGAGTCTCATGGTATTGGGGGTGCTATATTAAGCTGGATTAGGGCATGGCTATACCAAAGGAAACAGAGAGTTAGTATAAATGGAATCAAGTCAGAGTGGGAAAATGTTGTAAGTGGAGTGCCTCAAGGCTCTGTCCTGGGACCTCTGTTGTTTATAATATATATAAATGATTTAGATTCAGGTTTGAGTAGCAACATTTGCAAATTTGCCGATGATACGAAAATCGGTAGGGAAATTAATTCGGAGGAGGACTCACTATCACTTCAAGTTGATCTAGATAGGGTTTTGAAATGGTCAAAGGATTGGCAGATGCAGTTTAATGCTGATAAATGTAAAGTTCTGAGGTTAGGTAATGATGATAGTGTTACAAGATACGAGCTAGATGGTGTTGTGATTGCGAAGTCGGATTGCGAAAGGGATCTGGGAGTTATGATTAGTAAGAATTTAAAACAAAAGGATCAATGCATAAATGTTCGTAATAAGGCAAATCGGACACTTGGATTTATTAATCGCAGCGTTAGTAACAAGACACCTGGTGTGGTTCTCAAGCTATATCTTGCTCTAGTTAGGCCCCATTTAGATTATGCAGTTCAGTTTTGGTCGCCATATTATAGAATGGATATAAATTCACTTGAACGTGTCCAGCGTAGGATGACTAAGTTAATTCCCCAAATTAGAAATCTTTCATATGAAGAAAGATTAACAAAGCTTAAGTTGCATTCACTGGAAAGGCGAAGAGTTAGGGGTGACATGATAGAGGTTTACAAGTGGATGAATGGACAAAACCGGGGGGATATTAATAGGGTATTAAAAGTATCAACACAGGACAGAACACGAAACAATGGATATAAATTGGATAAGTTTAGATTTAGGAAAGACTTGGGTAAATACTGGTTCAGTAACAGGGTTGTTGATTTGTGGAACCAATTGCCGCGTAACATTGTGGAGGTGGGGTCCCTCGATTGTTTCAAGCACGGGTTGGACAAGTATATGAGTGGGATTGGGTGGTTATAGAATAGGAGCTGCCTCGTATGGGCCAATAGGCCTTCTGCAGTTACCTTTGTTCTTATGTTCTTATGTTCAGTAACAGGGTTGTTGATTTGTGGAACCAATTGCCACGTAACGTGGTGGAGGTGGGGTCCCTCGATTGTTTCAAGCGCGGGTTGGACAAGTATATGAGTGGGATTGGGTGGTTATAGATAGGAGCTGCCTCGTATGGGCCAATAGGCCTTCTGCAGTTACCTTTGTTCTTATGTTCTTATGTAACAGTATTTATGTCATGGGTGACTTTAATTTGAATGGTCCCAGGACTATATGCAACTGAAAACTCACACCCCAAAAGTGACTCGAACCCTTACTGCTAAGAGCACTCTGCTTGAGTACAGGATCCCTTAACCAATCGACCAACACGACCACCAGACCACACACTAGAAAGTGAAGGGACGACGATTTCTTGTGTGTGATATGTAGGTCAAAATATTTTGTTTTTGGTCACGTTTTTGGGACTCTTCATCTAAAATTACAGCTTAACTTGGTTGAGGTGGGGTCCCTCGATTGTTTCAAACATGGATTGGAAATGTATATGAGTGGGATTGGGTGGTTATAAATAGGAGGTGCCTCGTATTGGGCAATAGGCTTTCTGCAGTTCAAACTGCATCAATAAATATTCAATTTCAACAAATATCTGCAAAGCAAAGGTATTTGTTTTATATGTCCACGGCCACCCCATGAAATAATGAACAGAGCAACCGAGATTCCTCTGTTCAGATATAAAGCGTTGCTTTGCACAAAACTGCATCCTGCGGGCCATAAATTGCAAGCGACCATGAAGATCCCATCCATCTACAGCTCTCCAGTATAAGCAATTGATATTGACATATTAGTATCTGCTATTGATAATGGTAATGGCTTCAGAGAGCGTACCTACCCAAACGGGTTATTAATTCCCTTGCCACCTTTTGTGTGGGTTAATCTCTACCAATCGATCAGGGATCTGAGTTCTAACAGTTTTGTAACAACATGCAGAACAATGCTTTGGTTTAGGACAATAAAGTAGGAATTCCGAATTACATCTTTTTAAGAAGAAATTATGTCTATCCTGCATTTGAAGCAATTCAACGACACAAGTTTCATAAATCAAATCATACTTCTCACACATACTTTTTCACATTTCTTCACTTGAATATTCATAAGTTTGTGTTAAATAGGTTAAATAAGGTAATCTGTGGGTTGTCCATTTCATGTTTTATTGATTAAAGTCATTACATTTACAGTATAAAAAATGCGTGAGTATATAACATATAATCATTTGCAGTCTCCGTGGTGTAGTGGTAAGACACTCGCCTGGCGTTCCGCGAGCGCTATGTCATGGGTTCGTATCCTGGCCGGGGAGGATTTACTGGGCGCAAATTCTTAACTGTAGCCTCTGTTTAACGCAACAGTAAAATGTGTACTTGGATGAAAAAACGATTCTTCGCGGCAGGGGATCGTATTCCAGGGACCATAGGATTAAGGACTTGCCCGAAACGCTACGCGTACTAGTGGCTGTACAAGAATGTAACAACTCTTGTATATATCTCAAAAAAAAAAAAAATAATGATGACGAAACCTTAACTCACACGATGCAAAAGCGGCAAAGTTGGAGGCGCTTCTCCATCCGTGTGGTTTGGTCTTAATCAAATTTCCTGCAGCTATCTCTGTTGCCGAAATTGCGTGTCATTGTTGCCATAAATTATCATATTGTGGTTGACGTAAATGTACACTCATTGTGGCAGAGCCCTGCGAGTGTTTTTCCAGGCCAGAATGTCAGCCTGGAGGTGGGGCAGACGACTGAAGGAGCCGTGGACAAGAGGGTGGCACGTGAAGGGGTCGGAGGCTGACTCCAGCAGTAAGCGGACCAGCATCGACTCGTCTATCACCATCTTGGACGACAGCAGCAACACCGGCGCCTCCATCACCACCTGCGTCACGCTGTCTACAAACTCCTCAGGGACTGCTTCCAAGGATTCCTGACGCGATACTGACAAATAATGGAAAAAGCAGAAATCTGTTGTCTGTTTACTAAGGTGAGAGAACTGCTGTGCATGGTCACGTTTTAGAATCTGGAAAACATATATAAATCTTTCCTCTACATATATTTTTTGGTAAATATCACCTAAATCAGCGACGAGTTCTTTGGAATACTTGGAACGTTTACTATCCTTGAGCTGTAATGCAGAGCACACTGTAACTGCAGAGTCTGTGAGAGTAACCAGGAACTCTGCAGCGACTTGAGCATGTCCGGGAACCCCATAGGCTGTGGGAGTTGTGTCAACCAACATCTTATAGATATGCAAAATTTCGTTGAACGTGCATAAATTCCCTTCAATACAGGAGCACATTTTGTTTATTCCAGCTCGATATTCCGCTAGAGTAGCCTCCACCATTTGCTTTAAAAGGTGGACCAGATGGTTGAAAAAGTATGCCTCTGTTCCAATCTTAAGTTTCCTTACCTAATCCACAGCTGCAGCAGCGACACCATCTAGGTGTCCCCATTTATTAAGGCTATCTAACACACTCTTGAGAGGATTAAAGAGACTCGCATGTAAGTAACCGGACATCAGATGGTCCAGAGTTATGTAGTGAATAGTGTTGACCAACCCTGCAGCTGCCTGCATACCCGAGGCGGCATCCTGAAGGTACGTCTCTGGCCACATCCCGATCAAATGCAGCAGTTCCAGCCACAGGTGCGGGTTGGGGCAGGCTTCATCGTCGCAGAACATGGCGAGTACCCAGGATTTCAAGGCAGTAGACTCGAGTGAGGCAAAATTTAAGTTGTTGTTTGTCGCCCAGGTATTTGCTAGATTAATAATTTCCCAGATAACGTCCTCCCATTGTCCTGTTATCCTAACCAACATCGTCGTATGCGTGGAGAGAGTTAAGATCCATAAAACTCCAAGCTGGATTTTACTCTCAAATAAACTCACTAAACCTCTCTCATTCGTAATAAAATTATGAAGATTTTCCCCTGACAATTTTACTGCTCTTATGTTCTTAGAATTTCGTATGGATCATTTAATGAAGGGAAGTTCCAAACCATAGATATGAGAAATTGTGGGAGTTTTGGAAAAGAAATATCGCGATCCATGGGAGAATATTTGATAGTATCCATTGTCTCAGAACCGACAAGTAATAAAGAAATGTTCTAATGCCCAACCACAAGGGTGAATAACTGATCAAGAGAGAGAGAGAGAGAGAGAGAGAGAGAGAGAGAGAGAGAGAGAGAGAGAGAGAGAAGATTAAGCCACCAAAAAGGTGGCTTGGGCATGAATAGCCCATAAGTGGTGGCCCTTTTGAGCCATTTTCAGTATCAATAGATGATACTGGAGATCTGTGGAGGTGCGACTGCACACTGCGTGACGGGAGATGTCTCCCGTACTGATCAAGACAACTATGAGGTAATATATAGTTGTAGAGGGTAGAGGAGAGGTGAGGGCCTGAGTGAGGTGCACGGACACCAGCTTGACGATGGTTCAATTTCGGTTAAAGCAATTTAATCTTTTAAAGACAGTTAAGTTGACAGTTGAGTGACAGTTAAATATTCATGTGGTGTCACTGTGTGTAGTTAGCTTTGCTACTAAAGACACCTGCGTATAGGGGTGCGAACTTAAGAACATAAGAACAAAGGCAACTGCAGAAGGCCTATTGGCCCATACGAGGCAGCTCCTATTTATAACCACCCAATCCCACTCATATACTTGTCCAACCCGCGCTTGAAACAATCGAGGGACCCCACCTACAGCACGTTACGCGGTAATTGGTTCCAAAAATCAACAACCCTGTTACTGAACCAGTATTTACCCAAGTCTTTCCTAAATCTAAACTTATCCAATTTATACCCATTGTTTCGTGTTCTGTCTTGTGTTGATACTTTTAATACCCTATTAATATCCCCTTTGTTATGTCCATTCACCCACTTGTAAACCTCTATCATGTCACCCCTAACTCTTCGCCTTTCCAGTGAATGCAACTTAAGCTTTGTTAATCTTTCTTCATATGAAAGATTTCTAATTTGGGGAATTAACTTAGTCATACTACGCTGGACACGTTCAAGTGAATTTATATCCATTCTATAATATGGCGACCAAAACTGAACTGCATAATCTAAATGGGGCCTAACTAGAGCAAGATATAGCTTGAGAACCACACCAGGTGTCTTGTTACTAACGCTGCGATTAATAAATCCAAGTGTCCGATTTTCCTTATTACGAACATTTATTCATTGATCCTTTTGTTTTAAATTCTTACTAATCATAACTCCCAGATCCCTTTCACAATTCGACTTCGCAATCTCAACACCATCTAGCTCGTATCTTGTAACCCTATCATCATTACCTTACCTCAGAACTTTACATTTATCAGCATTAAACTGCATCTGCCAATCCTTTGTCCATTTCAAAACCCTATCTAGAGCAACTTGAAGTGATAGTGAGTCTTCTTTGGTGTTGATTTCCCTACCGATTTTGGTATCATCTGCAAATTTGCAGATGTTGCTACTCAAACCTGAATCTAAATCATTTATATATAATATAAACAACAGAGGTCCCAGGACAGAGCCCTGAGGTACTCAACTAACGACATTATCCCAATCTGACTTAACCCCATTTATACTAACTCTCTGTTTCCTTTGGAATAGCCATGCCCTAATCCAACTTAATATAGCACCCCCAATACATAAGAACATAAGAACAAAGGCAACTGCAGAAGGACCATTGGCCCATACGTGGCAGCTCCTCTTTATAACCACCCAATCCCACCCATATACATGTCCAACCCATGCTTGAAACAATCAAGGGACCCCACCTCCACCAAGTTACGTGGTAATTGGTTCCACAAATACCATGAGCTTCAAATACCACAAATACCAGTCGGTCAGGTGAAGTCACAGTGAGAGGTTGTGTTAACCGGAGCTCCTGAGTGTTGTTATATTATCATAGCAATATGGAAGTTGTAGTGAAGGACCTGGTGACTCTAGTGGGAGCCCTGAGGACAGAGTTGGACTCTCTGCGGGAGGAGGTGCGTCAGCTTAAAAAACAACGAGAAGTAACGAAGGAGGAGACCAGCAGTAAAGGGACCTCGTCTTGGAGAGTTGCGAAAGACAGGGGCCTTAAGAAGACTTTGATAAAGCCGCCTTCAAACGCCATAGCAACTTCAAATTCATTTGACGTTTTGGAGGACGAGTGCTGTGGAGAGACTGTGGATCGCGCAAAAGGGAAAGCAACGAAGAGAAAGGAAGCGCAGGCCCCTCAGAAAGTAAAGGAAGTACCTAAGCAAACATTAGTTGTGGGAGATTCCCAGATAAGGTATTTGGATAGAACGTTTTGTGCTAGAGATAGGGGGAACAGGTTAAGGGTTTGCTATCCCGGAGCTGGCATTGGTGATATTATAAACAACATGAATGATATTATGGCTGGTAATGGGAACAATCCCATTATTTGCATTAGCGTGGGAGGAAATGATGTTGGTCGAGTTAGGAGTGAGGAACTGATTCAGAGGTATAAAACAGCCATAGAGTTAGTTAGGAGCAAGGGAGGAATCCCGATCATATGTGGCATTCTTCCAAGAAAGGGAGTGGGAAATGAATGGATATCGAGGGCACTTGGTGTCAATTGCCGGCTGGAAAGATATTGCAAATCAAATGCAATATCTTTCATAGACAACTGGGAACACTTCTATGGAAGAAATAAAATGTATGCTCGTGATGGGGTGCATCTATCGAGAGCTGGGGTTGTTGCTGTTGCGAACTCGTTAGAAGAAGTGGTTAGAGGTGTTTGTTTGGGTTTAAACTGTTAGTAGATAGAGGTATGGGAATTGATTTGGAGGAAGGAGGTAATAAAAGTATGTGTTTGTGGGAGAAAGGAATTGGCAAAACGATCAGGGAAAGAGAAGGTCCGCAAAATAACAATTCACTTAGGGTATATTACACTAACAGTAGAAGTCTAAGAAATAAAATTAACGAATTAAATGCTCTTGTCTGCACAGAAAAAATAGATATTATTGCACTTACCGAAACGTGGATGAATGTAGAAAATAGAGAACTATTAGCTGAATATCAAATATATGGATTTAAACTATTTCACACAGATAGATATATTAGACGAGGAGGTGGAGTAGCCATATATGTTAGGGACAATTTGAAATGTAGTCTCAAAGAGGGAATCAAAACAGAGCCACACACAGAAACTATTTGGATTGAATTAAACGAAAAAGCTAATAATATTATAATAGGAGTAATATATAGGCCACCAAATTTAGACAGAATGGAAGCAAAGCATCTATGGGATGAAATATCTAGAGCATCTAGATCTAACAGTATTTATGTCATGGGTGACTTTAATTTTAGCGGAATAAACTGGTTGAACAAAACAGGGAATAGTGAAGCAGAAGATTTTCTAGAATTAATTGACGATTGCTTTCTTACGCAACACATTAAGGAACCAACACGGGAAAATAATATTTTAGATTTAGTGTTAACTAACAGGGAAACGCAAATTAATGACATCGAAATAGGGAGTGAGCAAGGGAGCAGTGATCACAAAGAAATCAGATTTAGCATAGAATGGAATAGACCAGTAGGAGAAAATTCTGTTAAAGTGCCAGATTTTCGAAAAGCTGATTTTAATAGCCTAAGAAATTTTTTGGGTCAAATTGATTGGAAAGTCTTGGGTATGGGGTGTGGGCCGGTCTTGGAGCGAGACATGAACCCAGTGATAGGTGACTTAAATGGGGATTTCGATGTGGATTCAATATATAACTTATTTAAGAATATTCTAAACAAAGCACAGGAACGTAGTATACCATACAAATTGAATAGATCGAATACTAATGACCCAAAGTGGATAACAAAGAATTTGAAAAACCTTATAGGTAAAAAGAGAGCTTGGTACAAAAGAATTAAAAATGGGGAGGTCACTTTAGAACAGGAATTCGTACAACTGGTTAGAAATGTTAAAAAAGAGATAAGGAAAGCAAAAAGAAACTATGAAGTTCGCATAGCAGGGCAAGCAAAGACAAATCCTAAAGGGTTTTTTCAGTTATATCATACTAAGACTAGGGAAAGGATAGGTCCATTAAAAACTGAGACAGGTCAAATAACAGATAGTGATGAAGAGATGAGTAGTATTTTTAATAAATATTTTGTATCTGTATTTACTAAAGAGGAACTTAACAATATGCCTTCAGCCGAACAAGTCTATGTGGGTGGGGACGAGGACAGGTTGACGAGTTTAGCAGATACCAGGGAGGATGTTCTTAAACAAATAGTAAAACTCAAACCAAACAAATCCCCAGGGCCGGATGAAGTGTTTGCCAGGGTGCTTAAAGAATGCAAAGAGGAGCTTTGTGACCCACTGTCAACCATATTTAATAAATCAATAGAGTCAGGCAGAGTGCCAGAGTTTTGGAAAGTTGCTAATGTGATACCAGTTTTTAAGAAAGGAGATAGATCACTTGCGTCTAACTATCGACCAATTAGCCTAACGTCTATTGTGGGAAAGTTACTCGAATCTATAAGAGCAAATAAAATTCGTCTTCATCTTGAAAAACATAAATTAATAATTGAGTCGCAACATGGTTTTATAAATGGCCATTCATGTTTAACAAATTTGTTATCTTTTTATTCTAGCATTGTTGAGGCAGTTGATAGTGGTAAGGATTGCGATGTTGTATACCTTGACTTTAGCAAAGCTTTTGATACAGTGCCACATGAAAGACTGATTAAAAAGATAGAGTCTCATGGTATTGGGGGTGCTATATAAAGCTGGATTAGGGCATGGCTATACCAAAGGAAACAGAGAGTTAGTATAAATGGAATCAAGTCAGAGTGGGAAAATGTTGTAAGTGGAGTGCCTCAAGGCTCTGTCCTGGGACCTCTGTTGTTTATAATATATATAAATGATTTAGATTCAGGTTTGAGTAGCAACATTTGCAAATTTGCCGATGATACGAAAATCGGTAGGGAAATTAATTCGGAGGAGGACTCACTATCACTTCAAGTTGATCTAGATAGGGTTTTGAAATGGTCAAAGGATTGGCAGATGCAGTTTAATGCTGATAAATGTAAAATTCTGAGGTTAGGTAATGATGATAGAGTTACAAGATACGAGCTAGATGGTGTTGTGATTGCGAAGTCGGATTGCGAAAGGGATCTGGGAGTTATGATTAGTAAGAATTTAAAACAAAAGGATCAATGCATAAATGTTCGTCATAAGGCAAATCGGACACTTGGATTTATTAATCGCAGCGTTAGTAACAAGACACCTGGTGTGGTTCTCAAGCTATATCTTGCTCTAGTTAGGCCCCATTTAGATTATGCAGTTCAGTTTTGGTCGCCATATTATAGAATGGATATAAATTCACTTGAACGTGTCCAGCGTAGGATGACTAAGTTAATTCCCCAAATTAGAAATCTTTCATATGAAGAAAGATTAACAAAGCTTAAGTTGCATTCACTGGAAAGGCGAAGAGTTAGGGGTGACATGATAGAGGTTTACAAATGGATGAATGGACATAACCGGGGGGATATTGGTAGGGTATTAAAAGTATCAACACAGGACAGAACACGAAACAATGGGTATAAATTGGATAAGTTTAGATTTAGGAAAGACTTGGGTAAATACTGGTTCAGTAACAGGGTTGTTGATTTGTGGAACCAATTGCCGCGTAACATTGTGGAGGTGGGGTCCCTCGATTGTTTCAAGCACGGGTTGGACAAGTATATGAGTGGGATTGGGTGGTTATAGAATAGGAGCTGCCTCGTATGGGCCAATAGGCCTTCTGCAGTTACCTTTGTTCTTATGTTCTATTTTTTTAACTCACTTAGGGTATATTACACTAACTGTAGAAGTCTAAGAAATAAAATAAAGAAATAAAATGCTCTTTTCGGCACAGAAAAAAATAGATATTATCGCGCTTACCGAAACGTGGATGAATGTAGAAAATTGAGAACAATTAGCTGAATATCAAATAAATGGATTTAAACTATTTCACACAGATAGATGTATTAGACGAGGAGGGGGAGTAGCGATATACGTTAGGGACAATTTGAAATGTAGTCTCAAAGAGGTAATCAATTCTGAGCCAAACACAGAAACTATTTGGATAGAATTAAACGAAAAAGCAAATATTAGTATATTAGGAGTTATACATAGGCCACCAAATTTAGACAGAATGGAAGCAAAGCATCTATGAGATGAAATATCTAGAGCATCTAGATCTAACAGTATTTATGTCATGGGTGACTTTAATTTGAATGGTCCCAGGACTATATGCAACTGAAAACTCACACCCCAAAAGTGACTCGAACCCTTACTGCTAAGAGCACTCTGCTTGAGTACAGGATCCCTTAACCAATCGACCAACACGACCACCAGACCACACACTAGAAAGTGAAGGGACGACGATTTCTTGTGTGTGATATGTAGGTCAAAATATTTTGTTTTTGGTCACGTTTTTGGGACTCTTCATCTAAAATTACAGCTTAACTTGGTTGAAGTGGGGTCCCTCGATTGTTTCAAACATGGATTGGAAATGTATATGAGTGGGATTGGGTGGTTATAAATAGGAGGTGCCTCGTATTGGGCAATAGGCTTTCTGCAGTTCAAACTGCATCAATAAATATTCAATTTCAACAAATATCTGCAAAGCAAAGGTATTTGTTTTATATGTCCACGGCCACCCCATGAAATAATGAACAGAGCAACCGAGATTCCTCTGTTCAGATATAAAGCGTTGCTTTGCACAAAACTGCATCCTGCGGGCCATAAATTGCAAGCGACCATGAAGATCCCATCCATCTACAGCTCTCCAGTATAAGCAACTGATATTGACATATTAGTATCTGCTATTGATAATGGTAATGGCTTCAGAGAGCGTACCTACCCAAACGGGTTATTAATTCCCTTGCCACCTATTGTGTGGGTTAATCTCTACCAATCAATCAGGGATCTGAGTTCTAACAGTTTTGTAACAACATGCAGAACAATGCTTTGGTTTAGGACAATAAAGTAGGAATTCCGAATTACATCTTTTTAAGAAGAAATTATGTCTATCCTGCATTTGAAGCAATTCAACGACACAAGTTTCATAAATCAAATCATACTTCTCACACATACTTTTTCACATTTCTTCACTTGAATATTCATAAGTTTGTGTTAAATAGGTTAAATAAGGTAATCTGTGGGTTGTCCATTTCATGTTTTATTGATTAAAGTCATTACATTTACAGTATAAAAAATGCGTGAGTATATAACATATAATCATTTGCAGTCTCCGTGGTGTAGTGGTAAGACACTCGCCTGGCGTTCCGCGAGCGCTATGTCATGGGTTCGTATCCTGGCCGGGGAGGATTTACTGGGCGCAAATTCTTAACTGTAGCCTCTGTTTAACGCAACAGTAAAATGTGTACTTGGATGAAAAAACGATTCTTCGCGGCAGGGGATCGTATTCCAGGGACCATAGGATTAAGGACTTGCCCGAAACGCTACGCGTACTAGTGGCTGCACAAGAATGTAACAACTCTTGTATATATCTTGTATATATCTCAAAAAAAAAAAATAATAATGATGACGAAACCTTAACTCACACGATGCAGAAGCGGCAAAGTTGGAGGCGCTTCTCCATCCGTGTGGTTTGGTCTTAATCAAATTTCCTGCAGCTATCTCTGTTGCCGAAATTGCGTGTCATTGTTGCCATAAATTATCATATTGTGGTTGACGTAAATGTACACTCATTGTGGCAGAGCCCTGCGAGTGTTTTTCCAGGCCAGAATGTCAGCCTGGAGGTGGGGCAGACGACTGAAGGAGCCGTGGACAAGAGGGTGGCACGTGAAGGGGTCGGAGGCTGACTCCAGCAGTAAGCGGACCAGCATCGACTCGTCTATCACCATCTTGGACGACAGCAGCAACACCGGCGCCTCCATCACCACCTGCGTCACGCTGTCTACAAACTCCTCAGGGACTGCTTCCAAGGATTCCTGACGCGATACTGACAAATAATGGAAAAAGCAGAAATCTGTTGTCTGTTTACTAAGGTGAGAGAACTGCTGTGCATGGTCACGTTTTAGAATCTGGAAAACATATATAAATCTTTCCTCTACAGATATTTTTTGGTAAATATCACCTAAATCAGCGACGAGTTCTTTGGAATACTTGGAACGTTTACTATCCTTGAGCTGTAATGCAGAGTCTGTGAGAGTAACCATGAACTCTGCAGCGACTTGAGAATGTCCGGGAACCCCATAGGCTGTGGGAGTTGTGTCAACCAACATCTTATAGATATGCAAAATTTCGTTGAACGTGCATAAATTCCCTTCAATACAGGAGCACATTTTGTTTATTCCAGCTCGATATTCCGCTAGAGTAGCCTCCACCATTTGCTTTAAAAGGTGGACCAGATGGTTGAAAAAGTATGCCTCTGTTCCAATCTTAAGTTTCCTTACCTAATCCACAGCTGCAGCAGCGACACCATCTAGGTGTCCCCATTTATTAAGGCTATCTAACACACTCTTGAGAGGATTAAAGAGACTCGCATGTAAGTAACCGGACATCAGATGGTCCAGAGTTATGTAGTGAATAGTGTTGACCAACCCTGCAGCTGCCTGCATACCCGAGGCGGCATCCTGAAGGTACGTCTCTGGCCACATCCCGATCAAATGCAGCAGTTCCAGCCACAGGTGCGGGTTGGGGCAGGCTTCATCGTCGCAGAACATGGCGAGTACCCAGGATTTCAAGGCAGTAGACTCGAGTGAGGCAAAATTTAAGTTGTTGTTTGTCGCCCAGGTATTTGCTAGATTAATAATTTCCCAGATAACGTCCTCCCATTGTCCTGTTATCCTAACCAACATCGTCGTATGCGTGGAGAGAGTTAAGATCCATAAAACTCCAAGCTGGATTTTACTCTCAAATAAACTCACTAAACCTCTCTCATTCGTAATAAAATTATGAAGATTTTCCCCTGACAATTTTACTGCTCTTATGTTCTTAGAATTTCGTATGGATCATTTAATGAAGGGAAGTTCCAAACCATAGATATGAGAAATTGTGGGAGTTTTGGAAAAGAAATATCGCGATCCATGGGAGAATATTTGATAGTATCCATTGTCTCAGAACCGACAAGTAATAAAGAAATGTTCTAATGCCCAACCACAAGGGTGAATAACTGATCAAGAGAGAGAGAGAGAGAGAGAGAGAGAGAGAGAGAAGATTAAGCCACCAAAAAGGTGGCTTGGGCATGAATAGCCCATAAGTGGTGGCCCTTTTGAGCCATTTTCAGTATCAATAGATGATACTAGAGATCTGTGGAGGTGCGACTGCACACTGCGTGACGGGAGATGTCTCCCGTACTGATCAAGACAACTATGAGGTAATATATAGTTGTAGAGGGTAGAGGAGAGGTGAGGGCCTGAGTGAGGTGCACGGACACCAGCTTGACGATGGTTCAATTTCGATTAAAGCAATTTAATCTTTTAGAGTGACAGTTAAATATTCATGTGGTGTCACTGTGTGTAGTTAGCTTTGCTACTAAAGACACCTGCGTATAGGGGTGCGAACTTAAGAACATAAGAACAAAGGCAACTGCAGAAGGCCTATTGGCCCATACGAGGCAGCTCCTATTTATAACCACCCAATCCCACTCATATACTTGTCCAACCCGCGCTTGAAACAATCGAGGGACCCCACCTACAGCACGTTACGCGGTAATTGGTTCCAAAAATCAACAACCCTGTTACTGAACCAGTATTTACCCAAGTCTTTCCTAAATCTAAACTTATCCAATTTATACCCATTGTTTCGTGTTCTGTCTTGTGTTGATACTTTTAATACCCTATTAATATCCCCTTTGTTATGTCCATTCACCCACTTGTAAACCTCTATCATGTCACCCCTAACTCTTCGCCTTTCCAGTGAATGCAACTTAAGCTTTGTTAATCTTTCTTCATATGAAAGATTTCTAATTTGGGGAATTAACTTAGTCATACTACGCTGGACACGTTCAAGTGAATTTATATCCATTCTATAATATGGCGACCAAAACTGAACTGCATAATCTAAATGGGGCCTAACTAGAGCAAGATATAGCTTGAGAACCACACCAGGTGTCTTGTTACTAACGCTGCGATTAATAAATCCAAGTGTCCGATTTTCCTTATTACGAACATTTATTCATTGATCCTTTTGTTTTAAATTCTTACTAATCATAACTCCCAGATCCCTTTCACAATTCGACTTCGCAATCTCAACACCATCTAGCTCGTATCTTGTAACCCTATCATCATTACCTTACCTCAGAACTTTACATTTATCAGCATTAAACTGCATCTGCCAATCCTTTGTCCACTTCAAAACCCTATCTAGAGCAACTTGAAGTGATAGTGAGTCTTCTTTGGTGTTGATTTCCCTACCGATTTTGGTATCATCTGCAAATTTGCAGATGTTGCTACTCAAACCTGAATCTAAATCATTTATATATAATATAAACAACAGAGGTCCCAGGACAGAGCCCTGAGGTACTCAACTAACGACATTATCCCAATCTGACTTAACCCCATTTATACTAACTCTCTGTTTCCTTTGGAATAGCCATGCCCTATTCCAACTTAATATAGCACCCCCAATACATAAGAACATAAGAACAAAGGCAACTGCAGAAGGACCATTGGCCCATACGTGGCAGCTCCTCTTTATAACCACCCAATCCCACTCATATACATGTCCAACCCATGCTTGAAACAATCAAGGGACCCCACCTCCACCAAGTTACGTGGTAATTGGTTCCACAAATACCATGAGCTTCTATTTTTTTAACTCACTTAGGGTATATTACACTAACTGTAGAAGTCTAAGAAATAAAATAAAGAAATTAAATGCTCTTTTCGGCACAGAAAAAAATAGATATTATCGCGCTTACCGAAACGTGGATGAATGTAGAAAATTGAGAACAATTAGCTGAATATCAAATAAATGGATTTAAACTATTTCACACAGATAGATGTATTAGACGAGGAGGGGGAGTAGCGATATACGTTAGGGACAATTTGAAATGTAGTCTCAAAGAGGGAATCAATTCTGAGCCAAACACAGAAACTATTTGGATAGAATTAAACGAAAAAGCAAATATTAGTATATTAGGAGTTATACATAGGCCACCAAATTTAGACAGAATGGAAGCAAAGCATCTATGAGATGAAATATCTAGAGCATCTAGATCTAACAGTATTTATGTCATGGGTGACTTTAATTTGAATGGTCCCAGGACTATATGCAACTGAAAACTCACACCCCAAAAGTGACTCGAACCCTTACTGCTAAGAGCACTCTGCTTGAGTACAGGATCCCTTAACCAATCGACCAACACGACCACCAGACCACACACTAGAAAGTGAAGGGACGACGATTTCTTGTGTGTGATATGTAGGTCAAAATATTTTGTTTTTGGTCACGTTTTTGGGACTCTTCATCCAAAATTACAGCTTAACTTGGTTGAGGTGGGGTCCCTCGATTGTTTCAAACATGGATTGGAAATGTATATGAGTGGGATTGGGTGGTTATAAATAGGAGGTGCCTCGTATTGGGCAATAGGCTTTCTGCAGTTCAAACTGCATCAATAAATATTCAATTTCAACAAATATCTGCAAAGAAAAGGTATTTGTTTTATATGTCCACGGCCACCCCATGAAATAATGAACAGAGCAACCGAGATTCCTCTGTTCAGATATAAAGCGTTGCTTTGCACAAAACTGCATCCTGCGGGCCATAAATTGCAAGCGACCATGAAGATCCCATCCATCTACAGCTCTCCAGTATAAGCAATTGATATTGACATATTAGTATCAGCTATTGATAATGGTAATGGCTTCAGAGAGCGTACCTACCCAAACGGGTTATTAATTCCCTTGCCACCTTTTGTGTGGGTTAATCTCTACCAATCAATCAGGAATCTGAGTTCTAACAGTTTTGTAACAACATGCAGAACAATGCTTTGGTTTAGGACAATAAAGTAGGAATTCCGAATTACATCTTTTTAAGAAGAAATTATGTCTATCCTGCATTTGAAGCAATTCAACGACACAAGTTTCATAAATCAAATCATACTTCTCACACATACTTTTTCACATTTCTTCACTTGAATATTCATAAGTTTGTGTTAAATAGGTTAAATAAGGTAATCTGTGGGTTGTCCATTTCATGTTTTATTGATTAAAGTCATTACATTTACAGTATAAAAAATGCGTGAGTATATAACATATAATCATTTGCAGTCTCCGTGGTGTAGTGGTAAGACACTCGCCTGGCGTTCCGCGAGCGCTATGTCATGGGTTCGTATCCTGGCCGGGGAGGATTTACTGGGCGCAAATTCTTAACTGTAGCCTCTGTTTAACGCAACAGTAAAATGTGTACTTGGATGAAAAAACGATTCTTCGCGGCAGGGGATCGTATTCCAGGGACCATAGGATTAAGGACTTGCCCGAAACGCTACGCGTACTAGTGGCTGTACAAGAATGTAACAACTCTTGTATATATCTCAAAAAAAAAAAAATAATGATGACGAAACCTTAACTCACACGATGCAAAAGCGGCAAAGTTGGAGGCGCTTCTCCATCCGTGTGGTTTGGTCTTAATCAAATTTCCTGCAGCTATCTCTGTTGCCGAAATTGCGTGTCATTGTTGCCATAAATTATCATATTGTGGTTGACGTAAATGTACACTCATTGTGGCAGAGCCCTGCGAGTGTTTTTCCAGGCCAGAATGTCAGCCTGGAGGTGGGGCAGACGACTGAAGGAGCCGTGGACAAGAGGGTGGCACGTGAAGGGGTCGGAGGCTGACTCCAGCAGTAAGCGGACCAGCATCGACTCGTCTATCACCATCTTGGACGACAGCAGCAACACCGGCGCCTCCATCACCACCTGCGTCACGCTGTCTACAAACTCCTCAGGGACTGCTTCCAAGGATTCCTGACGCGATACTGACAAATAATGGAAAAAGCAGAAATCTGTTGTCTGTTTACTAAGGTGAGAGAACTGCTGTGCATGGTCACGTTTTAGAATCTGGAAAACATATATAAATCTTTCCTCTACATATATTTTTTGGTAAATATCACCTAAATCAGCGACGAGTTCTTTGGAATACTTGGAACGTTTACTATCCTTGAGCTGTAATGCAGAGCACACTGTAACTGCAGAGTCTGTGAGAGTAACCAGGAACTCTGCAGCGACTTGAGCATGTCCGGGAACCCCATAGGCTGTGGGAGTTGTGTCAACCAACATCTTATAGATATGCAAAATTTCGTTGAACGTGCATAAATTCCCTTCAATACAGGAGCACATTTTGTTTATTCCAGCTCGATATTCCGCTAGAGTAGCCTCCACCATTTGCTTTAAAAGGTGGACCAGATGGTTGAAAAAGTATGCCTCTGTTCCAATCTTAAGTTTCCTTACCTAATCCACAGCTGCAGCAGCGACACCATCTAGGTGTCCCCATTTATTAAGGCTATCTAACACACTCTTGAGAGGATTAAAGAGACTCGCATGTAAGTAACCGGACATCAGATGGTCCAGAGTTATGTAGTGAATAGTGTTGACCAACCCTGCAGCTGCCTGCATACCCGAGGCGGCATCCTGAAGGTACGTCTCTGGCCACATCCCGATCAAATGCAGCAGTTCCAGCCACAGGTGCGGGTTGGGGCAGGCTTCATCGTCGCAGAACATGGCGAGTACCCAGGATTTCAAGGCAGTAGACTCGAGTGAGGCAAAATTTAAGTTGTTGTTTGTCGCCCAGGTATTTGCTAGATTAATAATTTCCCAGATAACGTCCTCCCATTGTCCTGTTATCCTAACCAACATCGTCGTATGCGTGGAGAGAGTTAAGATCCATAAAACTCCAAGCTGGATTTTACTCTCAAATAAACTCACTAAACCTCTCTCATTCGTAATAAAATTATGAAGATTTTCCCCTGACAATTTTACTGCTCTTATGTTCTTAGAATTTCGTATGGATCATTTAATGAAGGGAAGTTCCAAACCATAGATATGAGAAATTGTGGGAGTTTTGGAAAAGAAATATCGCGATCCATGGGAGAATATTTGATAGTATCCATTGTCTCAGAACCGACAAGTAATAAAGAAATGTTCTAATGCCCAACCACAAGGGTGAATAACTGATCAAGAGAGAGAGAGAGAGAGAGAGAGAGAGAGAGAGAGAGAGAGAGAGAGAAGATTAAGCCACCAAAAAGGTGGCTTGGGCATGAATAGCCCATAAGTGGTGGCCCTTTTGAGCCATTTTCAGTATCAATAGATGATACTGGAGATCTGTGGAGGTGCGACTGCACACTGCGTGACGGGAGATGTCTCCCGTACTGATCAAGACAACTATGAGGTAATATATAGTTGTAGAGGGTAGAGGAGAGGTGAGGGCCTGAGTGAGGTGCACGGACACCAGCTTGACGATGGTTCAATTTCGGTTAAAGCAATTTAATCTTTTAAAGACAGTTAAGTTGACAGTTGAGTGACAGTTAAATATTCATGTGGTGTCACTGTGTGTAGTTAGCTTTGCTACTAAAGACACCTGCGTATAGGGGTGCGAACTTAAGAACATAAGAACAAAGGCAACTGCAGAAGGCCTATTGGCCCATACGAGGCAGCTCCTATTTATAACCACCCAATCCCACTCATATACTTGTCCAACCCGCGCTTGAAACAATCGAGGGACCCCACCTACAGCACGTTACGCGGTAATTGGTTCCAAAAATCAACAACCCTGTTACTGAACCAGTATTTACCCAAGTCTTTCCTAAATCTAAACTTATCCAATTTATACCCATTGTTTCGTGTTCTGTCTTGTGTTGATACTTTTAATACCCTATTAATATCCCCTTTGTTATGTCCATTCACCCACTTGTAAACCTCTATCATGTCACCCCTAACTCTTCGCCTTTCCAGTGAATGCAACTTAAGCTTTGTTAATCTTTCTTCATATGAAAGATTTCTAATTTGGGGAATTAACTTAGTCATACTACGCTGGACACGTTCAAGTGAATTTATATCCATTCTATAATATGGCGACCAAAACTGAACTGCATAATCTAAATGGGGCCTAACTAGAGCAAGATATAGCTTGAGAACCACACCAGGTGTCTTGTTACTAACGCTGCGATTAATAAATCCAAGTGTCCGATTTTCCTTATTACGAACATTTATTCATTGATCCTTTTGTTTTAAATTCTTACTAATCATAACTCCCAGATCCCTTTCACAATTCGACTTCGCAATCTCAACACCATCTAGCTCGTATCTTGTAACCCTATCATCATTACCTTACCTCAGAACTTTACATTTATCAGCATTAAACTGCATCTGCCAATCCTTTGTCCATTTCAAAACCCTATCTAGAGCAACTTGAAGTGATAGTGAGTCTTCTTTGGTGTTGATTTCCCTACCGATTTTGGTATCATCTGCAAATTTGCAGATGTTGCTACTCAAACCTGAATCTAAATCATTTATATATAATATAAACAACAGAGGTCCCAGGACAGAGCCCTGAGGTACTCAACTAACGACATTATCCCAATCTGACTTAACCCCATTTATACTAACTCTCTGTTTCCTTTGGAATAGCCATGCCCTAATCCAACTTAATATAGCACCCCCAATACATAAGAACATAAGAACAAAGGCAACTGCAGAAGGACCATTGGCCCATACGTGGCAGCTCCTCTTTATAACCACCCAATCCCACCCATATACATGTCCAACCCATGCTTGAAACAATCAAGGGACCCCACCTCCACCAAGTTACGTGGTAATTGGTTCCACAAATACCATGAGCTTCAAATACCACAAATACCAGTCGGTCAGGTGAAGTCACAGTGAGAGGTTGTGTTAACCGGAGCTCCTGAGTGTTGTTATATTATCATAGCAATATGGAAGTTGTAGTGAAGGACCTGGTGACTCTAGTGGGAGCCCTGAGGACAGAGTTGGACTCTCTGCGGGAGGAGGTGCGTCAGCTTAAAAAACAACGAGAAGTAACGAAGGAGGAGACCAGCAGTAAAGGGACCTCGTCTTGGAGAGTTGCGAAAGACAGGGGCCTTAAGAAGACTTTGATAAAGCCGCCTTCAAACGCCATAGCAACTTCAAATTCATTTGACGTTTTGGAGGACGAGTGCTGTGGAGAGACTGTGGATCGCGCAAAAGGGAAAGCAACGAAGAGAAAGGAAGCGCAGGCCCCTCAGAAAGTAAAGGAAGTACCTAAGCAAACATTAGTTGTGGGAGATTCCCAGATAAGGTATTTGGATAGAACGTTTTGTGCTAGAGATAGGGGGAACAGGTTAAGGGTTTGCTATCCCGGAGCTGGCATTGGTGATATTATAAACAACATGAATGATATTATGGCTGGTAATGGGAACAATCCCATTATTTGCATTAGCGTGGGAGGAAATGATGTTGGTCGAGTTAGGAGTGAGGAACTGATTCAGAGGTATAAAACAGCCATAGAGTTAGTTAGGAGCAAGGGAGGAATCCCGATCATATGTGGCATTCTTCCAAGAAAGGGAGTGGGAAATGAATGGATATCGAGGGCACTTGGTGTCAATTGCCGGCTGGAAAGATATTGCAAATCAAATGCAATATCTTTCATAGACAACTGGGAACACTTCTATGGAAGAAATAAAATGTATGCTCGTGATGGGGTGCATCTATCGAGAGCTGGGGTTGTTGCTGTTGCGAACTCGTTAGAAGAAGTGGTTAGAGGTGTTTGTTTGGGTTTAAACTGTTAGTAGATAGAGGTATGGGAATTGATTTGGAGGAAGGAGGTAATAAAAGTATGTGTTTGTGGGAGAAAGGAATTGGCAAAACGATCAGGGAAAGAGAAGGTCCGCAAAATAACAATTCACTTAGGGTATATTACACTAACAGTAGAAGTCTAAGAAATAAAATTAACGAATTAAATGCTCTTGTCTGCACAGAAAAAATAGATATTATTGCACTTACCGAAACGTGGATGAATGTAGAAAATAGAGAACTATTAGCTGAATATCAAATATATGGATTTAAACTATTTCACACAGATAGATATATTAGACGAGGAGGTGGAGTAGCCATATATGTTAGGGACAATTTGAAATGTAGTCTCAAAGAGGGAATCAAAACAGAGCCACACACAGAAACTATTTGGATTGAATTAAACGAAAAAGCTAATAATATTATAATAGGAGTAATATATAGGCCACCAAATTTAGACAGAATGGAAGCAAAGCATCTATGGGATGAAATATCTAGAGCATCTAGATCTAACAGTATTTATGTCATGGGTGACTTTAATTTTAGCGGAATAAACTGGTTGAACAAAACAGGGAATAGTGAAGCAGAAGATTTTCTAGAATTAATTGACGATTGCTTTCTTACGCAACACATTAAGGAACCAACACGGGAAAATAATATTTTAGATTTAGTGTTAACTAACAGGGAAACGCAAATTAATGACATCGAAATAGGGAGTGAGCAAGGGAGCAGTGATCACAAAGAAATCAGATTTAGCATAGAATGGAATAGACCAGTAGGAGAAAATTCTGTTAAAGTGCCAGATTTTCGAAAAGCTGATTTTAATAGCCTAAGAAATTTTTTGGGTCAAATTGATTGGAAAGTCTTGGGTATGGGGTGTGGGCCGGTCTTGGAGCGAGACATGAACCCAGTGATAGGTGACTTAAATGGGGATTTCGATGTGGATTCAATATATAACTTATTTAAGAATATTCTAAACAAAGCACAGGAACGTAGTATACCATACAAATTGAATAGATCGAATACTAATGACCCAAAGTGGATAACAAAGAATTTGAAAAACCTTATAGGTAAAAAGAGAGCTTGGTACAAAAGAATTAAAAATGGGGAGGTCACTTTAGAACAGGAATTCGTACAACTGGTTAGAAATGTTAAAAAAGAGATAAGGAAAGCAAAAAGAAACTATGAAGTTCGCATAGCAGGGCAAGCAAAGACAAATCCTAAAGGGTTTTTTCAGTTATATCATACTAAGACTAGGGAAAGGATAGGTCCATTAAAAACTGAGACAGGTCAAATAACAGATAGTGATGAAGAGATGAGTAGTATTTTTAATAAATATTTTGTATCTGTATTTACTAAAGAGGAACTTAACAATATGCCTTCAGCCGAACAAGTCTATGTGGGTGGGGACGAGGACAGGTTGACGAGTTTAGCAGATACCAGGGAGGATGTTCTTAAACAAATAGTAAAACTCAAACCAAACAAATCCCCAGGGCCGGATGAAGTGTTTGCCAGGGTGCTTAAAGAATGCAAAGAGGAGCTTTGTGACCCACTGTCAACCATATTTAATAAATCAATAGAGTCAGGCAGAGTGCCAGAGTTTTGGAAAGTTGCTAATGTGATACCAGTTTTTAAGAAAGGAGATAGATCACTTGCGTCTAACTATCGACCAATTAGCCTAACGTCTATTGTGGGAAAGTTACTCGAATCTATAAGAGCAAATAAAATTCGTCTTCATCTTGAAAAACATAAATTAATAATTGAGTCGCAACATGGTTTTATAAATGGCCATTCATGTTTAACAAATTTGTTATCTTTTTATTCTAGCATTGTTGAGGCAGTTGATAGTGGTAAGGATTGCGATGTTGTATACCTTGACTTTAGCAAAGCTTTTGATACAGTGCCACATGAAAGACTGATTAAAAAGATAGAGTCTCATGGTATTGGGGGTGCTATATAAAGCTGGATTAGGGCATGGCTATACCAAAGGAAACAGAGAGTTAGTATAAATGGAATCAAGTCAGAGTGGGAAAATGTTGTAAGTGGAGTGCCTCAAGGCTCTGTCCTGGGACCTCTGTTGTTTATAATATATATAAATGATTTAGATTCAGGTTTGAGTAGCAACATTTGCAAATTTGCCGATGATACGAAAATCGGTAGGGAAATTAATTCGGAGGAGGACTCACTATCACTTCAAGTTGATCTAGATAGGGTTTTGAAATGGTCAAAGGATTGGCAGATGCAGTTTAATGCTGATAAATGTAAAATTCTGAGGTTAGGTAATGATGATAGAGTTACAAGATACGAGCTAGATGGTGTTGTGATTGCGAAGTCGGATTGCGAAAGGGATCTGGGAGTTATGATTAGTAAGAATTTAAAACAAAAGGATCAATGCATAAATGTTCGTCATAAGGCAAATCGGACACTTGGATTTATTAATCGCAGCGTTAGTAACAAGACACCTGGTGTGGTTCTCAAGCTATATCTTGCTCTAGTTAGGCCCCATTTAGATTATGCAGTTCAGTTTTGGTCGCCATATTATAGAATGGATATAAATTCACTTGAACGTGTCCAGCGTAGGATGACTAAGTTAATTCCCCAAATTAGAAATCTTTCATATGAAGAAAGATTAACAAAGCTTAAGTTGCATTCACTGGAAAGGCGAAGAGTTAGGGGTGACATGATAGAGGTTTACAAATGGATGAATGGACATAACCGGGGGGATATTGGTAGGGTATTAAAAGTATCAACACAGGACAGAACACGAAACAATGGGTATAAATTGGATAAGTTTAGATTTAGGAAAGACTTGGGTAAATACTGGTTCAGTAACAGGGTTGTTGATTTGTGGAACCAATTGCCGCGTAACATTGTGGAGGTGGGGTCCCTCGATTGTTTCAAGCACGGGTTGGACAAGTATATGAGTGGGATTGGGTGGTTATAGAATAGGAGCTGCCTCGTATGGGCCAATAGGCCTTCTGCAGTTACCTTTGTTCTTATGTTCTATTTTTTTAACTCACTTAGGGTATATTACACTAACTGTAGAAGTCTAAGAAATAAAATAAAGAAATAAAATGCTCTTTTCGGCACAGAAAAAAATAGATATTATCGCGCTTACCGAAACGTGGATGAATGTAGAAAATTGAGAACAATTAGCTGAATATCAAATAAATGGATTTAAACTATTTCACACAGATAGATGTATTAGACGAGGAGGGGGAGTAGCGATATACGTTAGGGACAATTTGAAATGTAGTCTCAAAGAGGTAATCAATTCTGAGCCAAACACAGAAACTATTTGGATAGAATTAAACGAAAAAGCAAATATTAGTATATTAGGAGTTATTACATAGGCCACCAAATTTAGACAGAATGGAAGCAAAGCATCTATGAGATGAAATATCTAGAGCATCTAGATCTAACAGTATTTATGTCATGGGTGACTTTAATTTGAATGGTCCCAGGACTATATGCAACTGAAAACTCACACCCCAAAAGTGACTCGAACCCTTACTGCTAAGAGCACTCTGCTTGAGTACAGGATCCCTTAACCAATCGACCAACACGACCACCAGACCACACACTAGAAAGTGAAGGGACGACGATTTCTTGTGTGTGATATGTAGGTCAAAATATTTTGTTTTTGGTCACGTTTTTGGGACTCTTCATCTAAAATTACAGCTTAACTTGGTTGAAGTGGGGTCCCTCGATTGTTTCAAACATGGATTGGAAATGTATATGAGTGGGATTGGGTGGTTATAAATAGGAGGTGCCTCGTATTGGGCAATAGGCTTTCTGCAGTTCAAACTGCATCAATAAATATTCAATTTCAACAAATATCTGCAAAGCAAAGGTATTTGTTTTATATGTCCACGGCCACCCCATGAAATAATGAACAGAGCAACCGAGATTCCTCTGTTCAGATATAAAGCGTTGCTTTGCACAAAACTGCATCCTGCGGGCCATAAATTGCAAGCGACCATGAAGATCCCATCCATCTACAGCTCTCCAGTATAAGCAACTGATATTGACATATTAGTATCTGCTATTGATAATGGTAATGGCTTCAGAGAGCGTACCTACCCAAACGGGTTATTAATTCCCTTGCCACCTATTGTGTGGGTTAATCTCTACCAATCAATCAGGGATCTGAGTTCTAACAGTTTTGTAACAACATGCAGAACAATGCTTTGGTTTAGGACAATAAAGTAGGAATTCCGAATTACATCTTTTTAAGAAGAAATTATGTCTATCCTGCATTTGAAGCAATTCAACGACACAAGTTTCATAAATCAAATCATACTTCTCACACATACTTTTTCACATTTCTTCACTTGAATATTCATAAGTTTGTGTTAAATAGGTTAAATAAGGTAATCTGTGGGTTGTCCATTTCATGTTTTATTGATTAAAGTCATTACATTTACAGTATAAAAAATGCGTGAGTATATAACATATAATCATTTGCAGTCTCCGTGGTGTAGTGGTAAGACACTCGCCTGGCGTTCGCGAGCGCTATGTCATGGGTTCGTATCCTGGCCAGGATTTACTGGGCGCGCAAATTCTTAACTGTAGCTCTGTTTAACGCAACAGTAAAATGTGTACTTGGATGAAAAAACGATTCTTCGCGGCAGGGGATCGTATTCCAGGGACCATAGGATTAAGGACTTGCCCGAAACGCTACGCGTACTAGTGGCTGCACAAGAATGTAACAACTCTTGTATATATCTTGTATATATCTCAAAAAAAAAAAATAATAATGATGACGAAAACCTTAACTCACACGATGCAGAAGCTGCAAAGTTGGAGGCGCTTCTCCATCCGTGGGTTTGGTCTTAATCAAATTTCCTGCAGCTATCTCTGTTGCCGAAATTGCGTGTCATTGTTGCCATAAATTATCATATTGTGGTTGACGTAAATGTACACTCATTGTGGCAGAGCCCTGCGAGTGTTTTTCCAGGCCAGAATGTCAGCCTGGAGGTGGGGCAGACGACTGAAGGAGCCGTGGA